>NC_046154.1:200086150-200301150 GCF_011064425.1 Rattus rattus
GTAACTCCAGCACCAGGGGATCGGAAGCCCATCTTCCTGTGTACGCTCATGTACACATACCCTTCCCCCCACATATTAAACCAAATCATTTCTTTAAAAAGTAAATAAGTAACTTGAATTAATAGGTAGTATCCTGGTAGGCCCAGGGCATGTAAAAGAGGGAGAGGCAGCATAAGAAAGACAGAGCCAGCCATTGTTAGTTTCAAAGGAAGGCGGAATCGGGAGCAAGGAAAAGGAGTGCAGCATTTGGGTGGGCAGCGTGCAAACTGTCAAGGGGACAGACTCTCCTAGGGAGCCTCCAGTGGCTGTACATTCTTGTTAATACCTCAGTCTGACTCAGCAACGCCCACTCCTCTGCCTGTTTTTGTTTTGCATTGCTGGGAAGATGCAGGCCTTGTATATCTCAGGCTAGTGCTGGTTCACTGAGCTCTCTCCCACTGCTCCCCCAAGTCCAGGGCTCCTGACTGGACTTCCCACCTCCAGAACTGTAAGGAAATAAATTCGTGTTGCTAAATACCAGCAGGGATGTGGCAGTGTGTTAGAGCAGCCACACAGTGTTTTCCTTTCGGCATTTCAAGTGGGTGAGCTGTTAAGATTCTTCCTCACGAGAACTATCATGCCAAGCACAAATGCCCCAATCTCCTCTGAGGTTTTATAAAAACAGTTCTAGGATTACCATAGTGCAGGGGCTAACACTAAACTCCTAAGTCCCCCCCCCTTAAGATTAATCTTAGTTTTAATTCCGTGTATATGTGCACGTGAGTGCAGGTGCCTGTGGAGGCCAGAGGCATTGGATCCTGCTAGGGCTGGAGTTACTACTGGTGGTTATGAGCGTGGGTGCTGGGAACTAAACTTGGATCCCTGTGCACTCTTGACCTCTATGCAATTTTCCTAGCTCCCAGTTCCATAGGTTTTATGAACAATTGGTCATCACAGGATTGCCTTACTTCTTACCAGTGTGACTTGCATATAATATAATATATAATGCATAGAATTTTCTCAAAAACAATTTTTTTAAGGAAGGGTCTTGTAGTTGGTCTTTGCTACTTTGTGGGTTCTTCTTTCTCCCACCCTTCTTCACCCTCTTAACCAGCTAACACTAGATAAGAGAGATAAAGGATACAGACAAAAGGAGAAAGAATGGTGTCAGAAGTCGGAAAGGGGACAATGTTATCATTAGACCACTTCCTGCTGATTAGGAGCATGTCCTTCCTTGGGGTGAGTTTGATCTTCGCTGTCAGGACATCTAATTTCCTCTTCTTGCTTCTTTTGTGTACATGTACTACTTAATGAAGTACAACCAACAACCAATCAGCAACAACCAGCAACCAATCACTGAACTGGCCGACCCCCTTACCTCCCCAGGGTCCTAGCACTTATGCATCCTCTAAAAAGTCCCCAAACATCCCACAAAGTTCCAAACATCACACACTTGCAGAAGCTATCTGCCCCTGGCAAAATCACACACCTTCTAGAGCACGAGGCAAATCACAGTCAACTGCTCTGACAGACGATCTGAAGTCGCCCCATATCCCACAGTTGTGATTAAAACGAAAGCACATTCTTAAAATATTTCTGTCTTTTCCTTTTTTTTTTTTTTCTTTTTTTTTTTCGGTGCTAGGGACCGAACCCATCTGTCTTTTCAAAAGAAACCAGAATTCCAGAATTGTCACTGCAGGGTCTTATAAATTAGGCCTGGAACTTGCCATGTAGGATTTGATAGTGTAGGCTGGCCTTCAATTCCAGATGCCTGCCTCTGTCTCCCAAGTACACAGGAGTGCACCATCACACCAGGTTGAAGTTTTCTAATTTTTAATAATTTAATATTTTTATTGATTTTTTTGTTGCAGCAAATATTTAAAAAAACAAAACAAAACAAAACCCCACAAACCCTCTCTAGCCTGTATCGTGGAGCCATATGGCGTTAGTGGGGTATGTTCACCTCAGCGGCTGCCGGTTCACACCACGCCACTCTAGCCATTCTCTGGTCCCAATAGCAGCTGCCCTCCTGGCTCTTTGCTGCCTAGCCCTGCTCTCATTCCCAGCAACTGACCCCTGTGGTAATTGTCGTAATTCCCACTTGCCCGACCGAATCAAAAACTCCAAAGCCTGTAACTTAGCAATCAGATTTATTGCAATAATTTACCTCAGTAAATTTACACTTCACAAAACGTCCACACAATAAACTCAGAGCCAATTGATAATGATATAAACCGCCCACCTAGATAAGACAGATTGTCCTATAAAAATCCATCCCTTAAAAAAATATTCATGGGGTTGGGGATTTAGCTCAGTGGTAGAGCGCTTGCTTAGGAAGCGCAAGGCCCTGGGTTCGATCCCCAGCTCCGAAAAAAAGAACCAAAAAAAAAATATATATATTCATAACTACCTACGGCCACATGGCCACACGGATCTGGGTCATCCTTCTCTGCCTCCATCTTGGTTCTTCTCTTTCTCCCTTCTCTCCCCTTATCAAAACTTGGCCCCGCCTCACTTTCTCACTGTCCAATCATAGGCTTGCCCCATCCTGTGCCAGCCCCACCTGCGTAAAGACAATGATCCATAAATTCTTTGAGAATTCATGCTCCCTAATTTCTTGTTTTATGTGTAGTCACCCTCTGACTTATGTCATGGTTGTCACTGAGTTACATTATGTCACTGCGGGGCAGCTTGGAACTAGCCTTACCTTTCATTCTTTTTTTTTTTTGGTTCTTTTTTTCGGAGCTGGGGACCGAACCCAGGGCCTTGCGCTTCCTAGGCAAGCGCTCTACCACTGAGCTAAATCCCCAACCCCTAGCCTTACCTTTCATGAAGGCTAAACTCTTTTCTACCGGGTATTGTCCTCTTTCTGGGGCTATTTCTTTACCATCTTTTCTCGCCGTCCTCAGACTTCTCATCTTACTCTACAAGCTCGCCTTCTGGTTAGTTAACTTTCACTTGTCTCTGGTTGCATTTCTGCCTTTGTTCTCGGTCACTGGACTTCTGTAAGCCGAAGAGCAAACTAGCCTTAATGCTTCTGGGCTGCAGCCCTTCGTGTTCACTGTGCGGTAGGCTTTGTCAATCTAAGACAACAGTTATCAACCTGTGAGTCCACCCACCTGTAATTCTCCACCCCTTGAGGGGGTCGAACGACTCTTTCCCAGGGGTTCCATATCAGGTACCCTGAGTACCAGGTGTTTACATTATGATTTATGACAGTGGCGAGATTACAGTTATGAAATAGCAATGAAATAATTTTATATTTGGAGGTCACTGTAACCGGAGGAACTGTATTAAAGGGTCGCAGCATTAGGAAGGTTTAGAACCACTGATCTAAGACATGGTTACACTTCAGGCAAAACAGCCAACCCCTCCCTGCAAAAAAAAAAAAAAAAAAAAAAAAAAAGCCCAATAAAACAAAACAACAAAAACAAATCCAATTTTCTCTTCTAAAGGAAAAAAGGGCAGTCAGGGGGTCAGGTGGCAGCTACGAAAGCTAGATCAGAAGAAATCTACACGTTTTGCCAAAGGTATGAAGTTGGACATGGTGACATTTCCTTTTTAGAAAAAAAAAAGTTGAAGTGTAATTGAGCTCGTAGCAGGTGTTTGATATGGTCCATCTCAAAGTGTCCTAGAGAGCATGGACCTCTAATGTTCCATTAGTGTGGGGAGCGGGTGTGGCGGCAGTCCCAAGATGGCGCCCGGGGCTGCAGCTAAGTCTCATGACTAGCACCTGACTTCCTCACACACCCGAAATTAGCCATGTCCATTGTGAGAGCTGCGCAGGCGCACCATAACCCAAGATCAGGCCATGTGACATGTACCTTATGAACTGAGATTACTCAGTCTGGACTGACGAGGCAGGGTTGAGGGAGGTTATAAGGGAGTGTGCTAGAGAGAAAAAAGGAAAAGAAAGATTCCTGTTTGCATGTTGTAAGGTTCCTGAATAAACCACTTTGAGAAGAACGTCGTGGTGTCGCTCCTTTCTGCGGGACGGAGACAGAAGCTTAGAAGCAACTTTGGGGGCATCCTCTAGAGTTCTGTTCTGGTATATCCAGCACTGCAACTCATTAGACTCTCTCCGAGGCTGGACACATTTTTCTTTACATTTATTTTTTATTTTTATTTATGTGTATGGGTCCCTAGGAGGCCAGAAGAGGGTGTTAGAGTCCTGGAGCTGGAGTTACAGACCAGCTTGATATGTGGGTGCAGGGGGCCAAACTTTGGTCTTCTGTTAAGAGCCTCAGATACTCTTAAGTTGTCTCCATAGCCCCCAGATACACTAAAAAACAAAAACAAAAACAAAACAAACCACTCCTAAAAACCCCAAAGCCCCACAAAAACAAAAGCCCTAAATACAAGAAAGTTTTACTTAAATACAAGAGTGTGTCAGTGTATGGGTATGTCTGTGTATGTGTGTGTGCATGTTAGTGCATTTGTGTGTGCTTATGTGTGTATGTGCATGTGTGTTAGTGCATGTGTGTATTTGTGTGTGCCTGTGTGCATATGTGTGAGCGTGTATATGTGTGCCTGTCTGTGTTAGTGTGTGTGCATGGATGTAGAATGCATGGTCCTTCCTGTGCACAGGGAGGCCAGAAGGAAGCATTGGGTGCTTGCTTCCCAATCACTTTCTGTCTGTCCCATTGAGATACGGTCTCTTCTGGAACTTGGAGCTCACATCTCAGCAGCTCTGGAGACCCTGCTGTGTTAGTCACAGTTGTGTTCTTTTCCACAGCTGTTAGAGAAGTCTCCTGACCCCCTCCATCACCCCTTCCCTCTCTCCCTTCTGCCTTTTCACTCTCCTGTGACTGTAGGCCCTCTAGAAGTCGTAGGCTGCAGGAGTAAGAACGAAGGATAATGCCTTGTACATGTGAAATCGCTGTAATGAATGAAACATTATTTTATATGCTGACTTAAAAATAATTTAAAAAAGCAAAAATGCTTTTCAGTTCAAAAATAAGGGGATAAAAGTGGGGCTGGAGGGACAACGGCTCAGAGGCTAAGATCACTTGCTGCTCTTGCACAGAACCCAAGTTTGGTTCTCAGCACCTATATTGGGTGCTCACAACTGCCTGTAACAAGAGCTTCAGGGGATCCAACGCTTCTTTCTGCCATCTGCCGGCACCACAGTCATGTGCTCATACACAGCCACTCACACCACAGGTGCACATAATTAGAAATAAAACAAATCTTTTGAAAGAAGAATAAAATAAGTGAAAAAGAAACGGAGATAAAAAATTGTTTTGTTTGGAGAAACAGAGTACTTACTTTGCAATAATTTATTGTGATAAAAACCACAAAGGTGGTTTTTCTTTTTTCTTTTTTTAGCTATATTTATTATATGAGTACACTGTAGCCATCTTCAGATGCACCAGAAGAGGGCATCAGATCTCATTTTTTATTTTTTTATTTTTATTTTTTAACAGATGGTTGTGAGCCATCATGTGGTTGCTGGGATTTGAACTCAGGATCTCCAGAAGAACAGTCAGTATGCTTAACCACTGAGCCATCTCTCCAGCCCAGAAGTGGTTTTCTTAGGGCAAAGTTTATTCATTACACTCAGGGTGTGCTGGCTCCTACGAGTTCCCAAAATGTGAGAGAGTTAGCTCTATAGTCTCTGATAGTGGGCTGTGGTAGTGTGAACAAAAATGGCCTCAATAGAGAGGCCTTCAGGAAGTGGCACTATTAGGAGGCATGGCCTTGTTGGAATGGGTGTGACCTTGTTGAAGTAGGTGTGGCCTTGTTGGAGTAGGTGTGGCCTTGTGGGAGGAAGTGTGTCACTGGGTTTGAGGTCTCAGGTACTCAAGCCAGGCCTAGTGTCTCACTTTCTTCTGGCTGCCTGCCAATCTAGATGTGGAACTCTCAGCTACCTCTCCAGCACACCACGTCTACCTGCGTGCTACCATGCTTCCTGATGCTGATGATAATAGACTAAACTTCTGAACTATAAGTCAGCTCCAATTAAATATTTTCCTTTATAAGAGTTGCTGTGGTCACGGTGTCTGTTCTTAGCAACAGAAATCCTAAGTCAGGGGGACTACATGCATGCTTTCTCTTGAACAGTAAGTAAATGAATAATATTTTAAATTGGGTCAAACTCAGGCAAGGTGGCACACGTCTGTAATCCCAGTGCTTGGGAATGGAGGCAGGAAGGTGGACATGACCTCAAGGCCAGTGTGAGTTCAGGGCCAGCCTGGGCTAGACACCGTTTCAAACAACACAACACAATGAAATGTAAAAAAAAAAAAAAAGTATATGGCTTAGTGTCTTAGTTAAGGTTTTACTGCTGTGAACAGACACCATGACCAAGGCAACTCTTTTTTTTTTTTTAAAAAGATTTATTTATTTATTATATATGAGTACACTGTAACTGTCTTCAGACACACCAGGAGAGGGAATCAGATCTTATTACAGATGGTTGTGAGCCACCATGTGGTCGCTGGGATTTGAACTCAGGACCTCTGGAAGAGCAGTCAGTGCTCTTAACCACTGAGCCATCTCTCCAGCCCCCAAGGCAACTCTTATAAGGACAACATTTAATTGTTCAGAGGTTTAGTCCAGTGTCACCAAGGCGGGAGCATGACAGTGTCCAGGCAGGCATGGTGTAGGAGGAACTGAGTTCTAGATCTTGATCTTAAGGAAGTTAGGAACAGACTGTACATCCTCAGGCAGCTAGGAAGAAGATCTCTAAGCCCAACCCCGCAGTGACACACTTCCTCCCACAAGGCCACACCTTCTAATAGTGCCACTCCCTGGGCCAAGCATATACAGCCATGACACTTAGGATTATATTTACTGATAGTAGGAGAAGGGTGGGAAGGACAGACACTAAGGAGAGTGGTTGTTATCTCCCAGCAGAGAATGGGAGGCCAGGAAGAAAGGTGTAAGAAGCTGACTGAAACTGTAGCAACACAGGGCTGTTCATTTCAACTCCTGGCAATTTTCTTTCTCTTTCTTTTGTTTGTTTATCTTGGTCTGATCTTTCTGGACAGCCTGTGTCTCTTGGCAACCATTTCCCCCACTTTCTTGGCTTCCTTTACTCTCTTTCTCAGAAGTTTAGCATATTTTACCCCTCCCTTGTTGTCTCTTCAGCGTGTTCTGTGGTGTTTGTGCTGCAGGACATGGAGTGACAAGTTGCCCAAGTTTTGGGGGCTTTCGTCCTGGGCCAATGCCCAAGGCCAAAGAAAAGGCTCTGAAGACCAAGAGAAGAGCAGCCGGTTGGACCATGGCCCTCTGATCACAGGCTGGACCATGGCCCTCTGATCACAGGCTGGACCATGGCCCTCTGATCACAGGCTGGACCATGGCCCTCTGATCACAGGCTGGACCATGGCCCTCTGATCCCAGCAGCCATACAAAAGGAAATCTGTAGTGTGCTAGGCCCAGGGCCACAGATGAGATCTTAAGTTGTGCTTTCAAAATGGCAATTACTCAAGGAGACATGCGCACTCTGAGAGACATCCAGAGGCTCAATGACATCAAGTTTTACATAGGTGGACTACAATGTACTCACATACAAATAAACAAATCTTAAAAAAAAAAAGAACCTAAGACAAAGTTATGGAAGCGTTATGAAGGGATCAGGTCATTATGGACTGACTTGCTCATATCAAGAATACGTTCTCCTCGTATTTTGAAAGCCGTACCTTAGTAGTAATAAGGTAAATCAACAGCAGTCGTCAATATAAATAAGATAAAATGATATAAATGCATAGATTCTCAATAGTTCAGTCAATGAACCGAGAAGTACAGTAAGATCAATACTGTTTCTTCATAGTATATCATATTAATTTGAGACAGAATGGGTCCTCTGTCCCCTTCCAAGTGTCCCTTGCTGCCATCATCAGAGTCAAATGCGCTGGGTAGAGCAGGATATGGCTCAGAATTGTATCGTAATGGTTCTCATGAGTAGTCGGTGGGCACCGATGCATGTCCGTTGGGAATGGTATCAGAAGAAAGGCAGTATCCGGTGCCTCTCGAGATGGAGGACGAGAGGGGTTATAGATATTTGTTAGTACGAATCTGCTGACCTCGGCGCCGGCCTCTTTAACCACTGAGGGTATCGCCATGGTGATCTCTCTACAAGCGCACGTGATGTCTTCAGATGGCTCCGGGGGTTGCAGTAGGCAAAACACAGTTAACCTGGACAAGCAAGTTATGTGGTTCTTGGGCATGGATTGCCAAAGTAGGGGGGTGTGAAGCTGATGGCTGAATCCTCGTGTATGTGTGTGTGTGTGTGTGTGTGTGTGTGTGTGTGTGTGTGTGTGTGATGAATTACACACACTAGAAAACAGGTATCAGCCTTGTTGGCTCGTCCTGTAATTTCAGCTACTTAAGAGACTGGGCGTAGGGAATACAGTTTCAAGGCCATCCTAGGCTGCATAACAAGATGTGACATCTCATTAAAAAGACATTGCCAAGAAGCAATAAACACTCCTTTTAAACTCCTCCATACTGTAGCTCTCTATTAAGGGTTTTGGCCTTCGGAGCCCGAGGCAGGCCTCTAGCCGTTGATGCCACCCAAGGACATGCTTAGCTGGAAGACTCTGGGCGAGAAGCTGCATCCTTTACACAGGACCAGGACTTTTTTCCCTTTTCTTGGCTGTGCTTCTTGGCTATGTGGCAATGGTTTGTAATAGTCCGAGGTGGGCCACTTACATTTCAGTGGGCACAGCCCATTCACAGAGTTAGCAATTCCTTTTGGGATATGTGAGTGGGTCAGCTTCCGCTGGCAGTTTTCAGAGATTTCAAATATGGCTTCCTTAGGGATTGCTACTCTGAGGCTCAGGTAGAGTATAATGGGAAAAAAAAATAACTGGTAGGATATAGTGAGCTTTTTAATTACACACTGGGTAGATCTGCCAAGTTCCAAACGTAAAAATAGCTTCTACTTTGGGCTAAGCTCTGGATGGCGTAATGTGCGTAATTGCTGGCATAAGCCATTTTGGAGGAAATCTACTTCGATGTCTCCATATCGTGGGCATTTTATCAATATATATATATATATGTATATATGTATGTATGTATATATTCTTTGGGATTGTGGGTTTTCCATCTTCTCTATTCTCTTAGAAATACCCTTGGATGGGTGTTTAAGTTGTGATTAATTGCTTTCTCTCCCTGTTACAGGGAGGCTTAAAGTTTCCTGTGCGTAGAGGATGTTCAATCCTGAAAGCAAGTTGACATATGTTGAACATCCTAGGTTCTTCCGAGCCTTACTTCCACTACCTAACGTCACATTAGATAAATGGATCCTGGGCTGGAGAGATGGCTCAGTGGTTAAGAGCACTGACTGCCCTTCCAGAGGTCCTGAGTTCGAATCCCAGCAACCATATGGTGGCTCACAACCATCTGTAATGAGATCTGATACCCTCTTCTGGTGTGTCTGAAGACAGCTACAGTGTACTCATATATAATAAATAAATCTTTAAAAAAAAAAAAAGATAAATGGATCCTCTAATGTGGCCCAGTTCATCTACAGTCCTCTACCACGTACACTTCGATTAAATGGGCAGCACATTTTGTATGGGCAGCCCACCAATATTTTGAAATTTCAGGAAGTTTTTTTTTAAAGTATTATCTCATTAATTTCAAAGTAGAAACGAGCAGTTAAGAAGAAAAACAGGGCTGGAGAGATGGCTCAGCGGTTAAGAGCACCCGACTGCTCTTCCAGAGGTCATGAGTTCAAATCCCAGCAACCACATGGTGGCTCACAACCATCTGTAAAGAGATCTGATGCCCTCTTCTGGTGTATCTGAAGACAGCTACAGTGTACTCAATATAAATAAATAAATAAATAAATCTTTAAAAAAAAAAAAAAAAAGAAAAAAACAGTTATAACCAAATATTTACAGTGAAATGTGAAAAATTGCTAGATAGAATTTATTTATGCTACTAATATGAAATGAAATCTACTAAATAGAATGTTATAGGAGCCCAGAAGAGGGAGTGGCATTCTGTCAAAAAAAAAAAAATGCCATGGGTACTTCCACTGAGGAAGGGAAAGGTTAGTCTTAGAGGATGAAGTGACCTTTCTAAGCACAATAGGAAGGCATGTGTATTTCAACGGAGAGAATGGGAAACAAGAAGAGGAAAGGCGCCCTGTGGAGAACTTAGGGTGAGCTTGTCCTTAGTCGTGTGGGAACTGTTATCTCAGAATGAGTGACTGCTATGTTCAACACGATCAGTTTTCCTTTTCAGATTGACGATTACCCAGAGTTTCTGAATTCACCAGACAGAGAGATCAACCAACACATTCGAATCATCTATTCTTCAACAGTCTTGAAAAAGGAGCGCGGGAAAGCGAAAGGTGTCCGGAAATTCCTGTTTCCAGTTCACCACAGCAATGCTAACAGAAAGGGTATGTAGTACATTGCATATGTATATATATTTATCAAGACAAGGTTTCTCTGTCCTTTAATACCCATAGATTTAAAAAAACAACAGTTCTGGTGAAGAGGTACTGAGGGTAAGTGGAAGGTTTATGGACCTGGGTCTGGATTGTCCAGTGGCCAACCTTTGAGCCTCAGGCCTCCCACTAGGAAAGGGTGGTCATTTAACAGCATTGGTTCATCTTTGAACTGCGTGGTCGCATATACCTATAACCTCAGCACCTGGACTGGCGGGTGAGGCGGGAGGCTGTGAGCTTAAGACAAGCACCCGTCTAAAAGAAGAAATAGAAAAACAAGGAGAAACATTGCTGATGACCTGTCCCTGGCAGTAGGACCTTTGAGACAGGCTCCATAGTGTCTAGGGGATATTTCTGGCCGTAGCGGGCAAGTGGGATTGACAGCCAAGAAGCAGGGTCGCCGGACAGAAAACTACTCAGAGGAAACCTTGAAGTCATGGGCATTCAGGCTAATTTAACAGGATTCTGGCTGAAGGCAGGCCAGGTTACTTGGGGACGGAAGACGAGGAATCAAATCAGATATGCGAAGTGACTATATATAAAACACTGAGCATCCGGGGCCTCTTTGTGTGCTTTGAGATGTGCTTGCTGTATAGTGTGGTTTGTAGTTGAAAATACTGGGCTCACAGAGAACGTGGGTTCGGTTCCCAGCACCCATAAGTGGCTCTCAGACATCTGTCCCAACCCAGTGTCCTCTTCTGATCTCCGTGGGAACCAGGCACAGAGGGGGGTGCACATATGTACACAAGGCAAAACAGTCATACACATTGAATAAATAAATAAAAGGATTGCATCCTTAGTGTTGAAGGAAAGGTGGGAAATAAAAGGCCCACGCATGGAGAAGCCCTTCTTCAGACACCCAAGTGGCCATACAGTGTCCACTGCTCTTCACTCCAAGCCAGAACGAGAGCCTTCCAGAGTATCAGACAGCTACACAGTAGAAGGAAGGTGTGTGATGTTTTCCCTTTAGTGGCCCAGCAGCCCTGCTCATGGATATAGCTACAGTATGGAAACTGTTTGTACCAGGCATCATTAGCAGGGTTATGAAATCCCTGGCTGCTCACCGGTCGGTCTCCTGTCACACTAATTAGGACACCTAACGGGTGTTGGTTGCCTCAAATGCATTCTCAGCCTGCCCACACGCATCATTTTCTTGGTTCTTTTTCAACAGGGACAGAGGTGCGAAAACATATGGAAAGAATACTGCGAAATGCATTTAAGTTTAGTGGAATCCGAATTCCTAGAAACTTTGCAAATGATGTTGAACGGTGGAGAATTTATGCTGTGTAGCTCTGTGTGGCTGGTCACAGAATCTCTTCCATCATCTCTTTTGACTTTCAGATAATTCAAAGGTATCACTGCAGATGTGTTTCTGCAAGCTGGCCTCGAACTCACAGAGATTCACCTGCCTCTGCCTCCCGAGTGCTGGGATTAGAGGTGTGAACCTCCATTCCTGCCCACTCTATCTGACATTCTCGTGTAGATGTTCTTTCAAATACAATCCTTCTCTTATCACAAGAAGTGACATTACAAGAAAAAAATCTGTTCATCCTTTCTATCCTGATAACAATGACACACTGTTTTCTGTCGAGATAAACTATTTGGTTAGGTCACTCCTTTATATATAGAACACTGCGGTTTACCTCTTAGGCATTCTGAAATGTGGTCTTAAAGTTAGGGCTCACACCTATCTGACCAGCTGTGTCAAAAGAATCATTACCCAAATCCTTAATGTTAATGATAATGTCATTATTATCAACAAGCATTAACTACTGAGACGATAAATAAAGGTAATTATTAGGACTGGCTTCAAACCTCTGGGGAGAAAGCCCAGGGAATATTTTTATCATGTGGCAAAGTTGTCCACTCTAGTCAACACGATCATCTGAACAAAGGAAACTCAACATGCAAATAACTTGTAATTAAAGAACACTTGCTTTAAATCATCACACATAATTATTAGACCCAGCTTTTCCAGAGATACAGAGAAAAAGTAGTTTTTGCTCCTGAACATATATGCGTCCTTCTGTGGGCCCCGGTCAGCCATTTGGATTTTCTGTGTTTAGGTGCAGAGAGGTTATGAAATGTGCTGTCAGTCAGCTTTCCTTCACTGCACAGTACCTGAGATGAATGAACACAGAGGAAGGGTTAGCTCGGCTCACAGCTGTCCAAGGTCACTTGATCCTGTGGTTTGGGGCTTTGGCACAGCAGCATGGGATGGAAGGGAGACGACAGAGCAATGTTCTTGGCTCCCGAATGAAAAACACATACACAACCTTTATATTTTGATATGCCCAAAACAGCTCAATGGCTGGGCCACTTCCTAACCTCCACATGACTAATCCACCTCTCTCCGATATTCCCAAGTTACTATTTACTAAATCCTATATTCCATCTTGGCTGCCCTAGACCCAGATGTGCAACCCTTTTGGGCGGCTATGCGCTGCGTCCCTTTCCTCTCCTCCCTTTCCTCTCCTCCCTCTCCCATCAAGGCGGATCTCCTTCCTTGATTCCCTCGCTGGGAATCCTAAAAGTCCCACCTCTCTCTGCCCTGGCCAGCCATTGGCTGCCGACAACTTGTTTTTTACCAATCAGAACCGACTGGGGGCAGGGTCCCTCAGGTCTTTCTTGAAGAGGAGCAGACTCTTGTGCAAACAATTTTGCACAATAATAAAAGCAGTCACGGGGGTTGGGGATTTAGCTCAGTGGTAGAGCACTTGCCTAGCAAGCGCAAGGTCCTGGGTTCGGTCCTCAGCTCCGCCAAAAAAAAAAAAAAAAAAAAAAAAAAAAAGCAGTCACTGCAAGGTGTTTACCTCAGGCACTTTAGAGGTGGAAGAAAGATGGGAAGGGCTTCAGGTCCCAATATCCACTTCATGGGTATGCTTTCGTTTACTTCTTCCTGGCTCTTACCCTGCGGGAATTCTACCACCTTCCAGGAACGCTGTGGAACTGGGAGTAAGCCCCTGGGAGACATCGCAGCACAAACTGTAGCAAACTACAGGAACAAACCAGTGCCAACAGTGGCGAAGAGAAACTTCCGAAGCTCTGGACTAGATTGGACCAAGAATTACTTAGTTTTAGGTTCATTCTAGAACATTGTCCATATGAAAACTTATTTCAGTCATGGACGTATTTTATAACTTGATTGAATTAAGTTCAACACTGACGCATTCAGGCATTGAACGTGAGTGCTGTTGGGTAACTGAATTTCAGTTTGTGTTTAAACAGCGTCATGTGACAAGTGGTTACTGTCATAGTGCTAGAACCACAGAGGACACTTTAGAGATTTAAAGAAAAACAGACTAATCCCCAAAGCAGAACGACATATAAGGTAATGAAATGGAATGGAAGCAGGTGTGGCGGGACATGCTTGCCATCCTACCACCTGGATGAGGCAGGGGGATCAGGAATTAAAGGTTATCATCATCTGCATAGTGAGTTTGAGATAGCCTCTGCTACAGGAAACTGTTTCAAAAACAAAAGCAAACAATAAAAGAATACAAAAACTAAAAAGAAGGAAGTTCGAACAGCCAGCAGTACTGTCTGTAACCCACCACTTAGGAGGTAGAGGCAGGATGATCAGTACAAGTTCAAGGTCAGCCTGGTCTACGTAGCAAGTTCCAGGCAAGCAAGGCTATGTAGAGAAACAAGAACAAAAGAAATAGAATTGGAACCAAAAATTTGAATGTATCTGTATCTCATGGTTTTATTGCCATGAAGAGACACCATGACCAAGGCAACTCTTATAAAGGATATCATTTAATTGGGTCTGGCTTACAGGTTCAGAGGTTCAGTCCATTATCATCATGGTGGGAAACATGACATTATGTAGGCAGACTTGGTGCTGGAGAAGCCAAGAGTTCTACATCTTGATCCGAAGGCAGCCAGAAGACCCTATCTGCACTGGGAGGACCTTAAGCCTCAGAGCCCACCCCCACAGCGATACATTTCCTCCAATAAGGTCATACCTACTCCAACATTGCTCCACCTCCTGATACTGCCACTCCCTGGACCAAGCATATTCAAACCATGGGAAGTGTTTATGTAATTCAACTTGAATATCTTCACAGGAAGAGGATTTTTTTTTTTCAGTATAAAATCTCTTGCAAAAGGGAAAGCAAATGTGTTCTGTAGCCTGGTTTCATTTCTGTTTCTGTGACAATGACAGAAAACAGCTTGGGGGTTCATTGTCTTATAGTTCCAGGTTACAGCCCATTATGGTGGGAAAGTGAAGGCAGGAACTTGAAGCAGATAGTCCTATCTGCAGACAGGGGCAGAGAGAAGATAAATGCATGCACGCCTTTGCCTGAATTACTTTTCCCCTTTGTAAAGTTAAGGATCTAAACCCAGGGAACGACCCACCAACACTGGGAGCATTTTCCTACTTCAATCAATCTACCAAGACAGTTTCCCACAGACAGTTCTCACAGGCAAGCCTGGTCTAGAAAGCCCCTCATTCAGACTTTCTTCTGATGATTCTATACTGTGTCAAGTTTGCAGTCAGAACTAGTCATCACATAGTGTCTTCTAAAAAGTGTCCTCTGTGTGTGTGTGTGTGTGTGTGTGTGTGAGAGAGAGAGAGAGAGAGAGAGAGAGAGAGAGAGAGAGAGACTTTTTTGTACAAGTCTCTGTGTATGTGTCATCTGTACATGTTTCTGTGGGTGCATGCATGTGTACTCATACATATTGAGGCCAGAGATCTATTCATATATCTTCCTTGGCAGCTCTCACATGACGTTTTGAGACACAATCTCTCACTGACCCTGGAGCTCATGGTTCAGCTAAGTTGGCTTGCCGATGAATTCCAATGATCCTCCTCCTAACCCCTACCCCAGTGCTAGGGTCACAGACACCTGCCACTACCCCCAACTTTTACATGGACACCGGGGATCTGATCCCAGGTTCTTGTGTGGCAGCCACTTGACTGCCTGAGCCATCTCCCAGCCTGCTGACAAATGTTTTCAGCTGGGTAGCATTGTGAGCATTCCATCTGAAATCCATTGGGTTAGCTGACCAAAGACTTGGTGTCTCAGCTGTTTCCCTAGAGAATGGAATCCCTTCAGGCTTTAGCCATTCTTGCCTTAACCCAAAAACTCCAGTACTGGGTGTCTAGGAAGTCAAACATTCACCTACTTTAGAAGTAGGCCGAGCCCTACTCACACCTGGGAAAAGGTGCAAATTCTCATTGTCCCCTTGCAAATGAAGACTTCAGACCAACATCGAGTGACATTGGCACTAGAGTTTTTGTGTCACTACCTCATAAACTCAAATTATATAGTTAATGGCCACATGTTGTTTGTTTTTTTTTTTTAAGTTAAGCAAGAGAATAATGCCCCTACCTTTTGGAGAAGAAAAGTTTCTAGAAGTCAGAATGAATCCTCTCTCAGGTAAGATTATTTTAACTCTGATCAAAACTTATTTTATGTTGCAGTTTTTAAAAATACATTTATATACATTGTATGTGTGTGTGTGTGTGTGTGTGTGTGTGTGTACAAATGAGTGTGCAACAGTGTAACAGTGTGCATGTGGAGGTTAGAGATACCTTGCTAGAGTAGGTTCTCACCTACTTTGTGGGTTCTGCGGATCAAATTTAGGTCATCAGCCTTGGTGGTCAGAACCTTTACTCGATAAGCCATCTCTCTAGCCCTCATTTTTTTTTTAAAAATAAACTTTTCTACCACTTGCTTTAGATTTGTTTTGTGTATCTCTTAAATATGACAATGAAAAGAGTATTCTGAAATTTTTTTCCCAAATTAAAATCCAGTTAGCTAAAGTAACATAATGTGATTTATTTTTCATTTTTATGGATAATTCAATGTCAGAATGTAAATGAATAGTTGATTAAAGTTGAACTAAAAATAATTATTGGCTGGGTGGTGGTGCATGCCTTTAACTCCAGTACTTGGGAGGCAGAGGCAATTGGATCTCTGTGAGTTTGGGGCCAGCCTGGTCTACAAAAAAGAGTTCCAGGTCATCCAGGCCTACACAAACAAACAAAAAATTATTGATCGTGAGTTCTGTGTACAGCAAAATGTTGGGACTTTTAACATTTTTGTTTGGTTTGGTTGGTTTGGCCTTTCTTTTTAGGATGAGGTCTCATATAGTCCAGGCAGGCCTCTAACTCACCGTGTAGCTAAGAATGACCTTGAACTCCTGATCTCTCATCTTCACTCACTGGTGTGTGGATTACAGGCCACACACTTTTTAAAAATGCCAAGGTGCTGAGAATCAAACTCTGGGCTTTGAGCATTTGAGGCAAACCCCCCTGAGCCTTATAATGGATACAAAGGTGAATGGGCATAATCTGCGTCCTTGAGAGACTACATAACATTCGCCTGGACTTATGTAATGGTTATTAATATGCTCGGTGCCCGGCATGAGTTGAAGCAATTTGTCTAAGATGTGTTTTGTTTTGTTGTTGTTTTTTTGTTTTGTTTTGTTTGTTTTTGTTCTCGAGACAGGATTTCTTTGTATAGTCCTGGCTGTCTGGAACTCAATCTGTAGACTAGGCTGAGCTGGAACTCACAGAGATCTTTCTGCCTCTGTCTCTGCCTCCCAGTACTGGACTAAAGGTATATGCTGCCTCTGCCTAGCTCTGAGAGATTTAAAGTGGGGGAAAAATTAAATTCCTTTGTGGGAGAGATCTAGATTCCAGGTGACGGTTGGTAAGAGATCCCAAGGAGATGGGGCCATCAAGGAGCCTGGGATGTGAAGACTGAGGCAGGTGACACATGGAGCACAAAGACCACAGTGGTGCAAGAGAAAGTGTTTTGTGACCTTTTCATGACTTCCAGATAGATGTTCCCATTGCGCTAAAATGGCTGCTGCCTAAGTTTTAAACAAGTAGCATTTCGACTGTAGTCATGGACTTTACGGTGAGGAGAAGGAGCTGGCGATTGGAACCCGGAACAGTCGATGGGACTGTCCTGATGAGAATGTGTTCTGTTTGTTTAACATTAACTTCATGGATGGACTAGAGAGATGGCTCAGCAGTTGAGAGCACTGGCTGCTCTTGCAGAGGACCCAGGTTCTATTCCCAGGACCCATGTGGTATCTCAGAACTGTCTAGAACTCCAGTTCTAAAGGACCTGATGTCTCCTTTTGTCTCATACTAGGCACATATGTGGTGCACAGGTGGGCAGGCAGAACACCTATCACATATATATTAAAAACAACAACAACAACAACAACAACAACAACAACAACTAACCATGCTAGTACTTGGTGGCACACACCTTTAATCCCAGGATTAAACTAAGGATGCAGAGGCAGAGGCAGGTAAATCTCTGAGTTCCAGGACAGCCAGGGCTACACAGAGAAACTCCATTTTGAAAAACAGAAACAAAACCAAACAAGCAAAGTTCGTTCAGTGAAAGTATTGGGACTGTAAGAAGGCTCAAAATGTCCATCATTAAAAAAAAATAAAATAAAATAAAAGTCTTTGTAGGATGTGTTAGTACGGAGGCTTATGGATCTCTGTGAGTTCAAGGCCAGCCTGGTCTACATAGCAAGCTCCAGGCCAACCATTGCTATGTAGTAAGACCCCGTCACAAAATCCAAAACAATGACAAAAACCCAAGTGTAAAACTGACTCTCTGTATGACATTAGTAGTGTTTTATCTCTGAAAGGAGAACATGCTGAGAGAGATCCACACCCAACTTCTATGAGCCGGCAGTAAGTGTATTAGTTACCTTTCCCGTTGCCATGACAAAACACGTGGACCTAAACATCTATGTCTACTATCCAGGCCGCATGGCCAAAAGGCTCTGCAGCCTTCAAAATGGTGCTTAGGCGAGAACGGAACACTTCAAATGACACTTGAGATCCAAATCATAACGGAAAGTGAGATCTCCTCACTCCCTTTTCAGAATTAGCATTCCATGTCCATGACATTAGTTGCTTTTTGAGTCAGAAACTGCTGAAACTGGTGGCTGGGTTCTCTTGGTCCCTCACTGTTAAATTCTCAACATTATATACCCATTTCTACCCACAGGTCCCAACAGGAGAGCAACACTCCATTCAAGGACCCAACTCCCCATCCTTCAGACCTTAAGCAACTGTCCTCTACGAGCCAAGGCACCTCTCGGCCTTTGCCTACCCTCTCTAGTTGCCAGTCTGGGGCAGCTACTGACATGCCTACCTGCTCCCTATCTCTTGCATCAAACACAGAAGAACCCCAGGAGCTTCCAGATCCTAGAGACTTCCCAAGAGAAGGCTCTTTCAGGTTTGATAGGAACGAAAGTGTGTTTGGCTTAGGAAGTTCTCTCCCAGCGTCTCCTTCGAACAGCTTTTCGAGCCTAGAGAAGGAGGAGTCAGAACTTCACCTGTATATTATTTCTGCAACCTCGTCCATATTTCTGCACCTAAAGAGTTCGTGGAACAACTACATTATAGTAAGTGGCCGAGGAAGCCAGCCTTGGCATTAGAGGAAGCCAGCCTTGGCCTCAGTGTGTTTGAGGTTTTTTGTTTTGTTGTTGTTTTGTTTTTATTTTTTTCTAGGGCAAACATGCTTTCTGCTCGCTCTCTCTCTCTCTCTCTCTCTCTCTCTCTCTCTCTCTCTCTCGGACTGAGCCTTGGAATTTAGTGATTGTCGTGAGAGGCAGGAATGCACTGAGCAATTAAGGGCATATTTTATTCAGGCGTTTGCAATAGGGAGAAGTGTTTATTAATGAGCAGTGTCTTGGGAACTGTCCAGTTGGCTTGGCAGTTTTGATCACCGTTATTCTTGCAGAAGGCCTGGATTTGATTCCCAGCACTCACAAGGCACCTTACCACCATCTGTAGCTCCAATTCCAGGGCATCTGATGTCCTTTTCTGGCTTCCCTGGGAACCAGGAATGTATGTGGTATCCATACATACCTGCAGGCAAAATAGTCATATATATGAATGAAAGAAGAAAGAAGAAAACTGTGTTAGGGAAAAGAGGAGGAACCTAGGCTTTTGAGGAGCAAGGAAGCAAGGACCATCATGACGAAGTCTTTCCAGGGCCTTTTGCAGTTAGCAGGGTAACACAGAACTTGGATGAATTCAACAGCGTCACTGTGTCTCTGTATTCCTTTTTTAAAAACTTTATTACTGCAGTGTGCATACATGTGTGTGCCACAGGGTGCACGTGGACAATGGATAGTTGTCATTCTAGTGACAGTGTTGACTCAGTGCGCACATGTGTAGCGACTTTGTGACAATGACAAGTTCTGTGGTCAGCGTGGCCAGCTTGGGCTAGTGTTGGTATTGTCTTCCTTAGCTTTTAGAAATTGAGAGAAAAACCTCTCATACATAACCCAGGCTTGTCCCAGGTAGCTGACGGACGCACCAGTGTCCTATGTACGTCGTTTACCATGCTGCCACAGGGAATATTTCTAAGAAGGTGAATCACGCATGTTAATTCTCTCTAGACGTCAGTTAAATGGATGTAAGCCACCAGATAAGATTAAAAAAACAAAACAAAAACAAAAACCATTCATCCTAATTCTAAGGGTTTCCAAAGAGTTGAGGCTCCTTCAGTTACTCATTTTATCTGTAACTTTCACTAATAACGCCGACTTCTGTGTTGTCTGCTATCTCAGATTCTACAAAGAAGACTGACGCTAATTCTTCATCTCGTATATGTTGTGAAGATCACAAAATTGCTAAAGCATATCTCAAATTAAAATTTTAGATTTTGGGGGCCAGGCCTGGAGAGATGGCTTGAGGATTAAGAGTACTTACTGGCTGTTCTTGAGGATTAAGAGTACTTACTGGCTGTTCTTGAGGATTAAGAGTACTTACTGGCTGTTCTTGAGGATCTGGATTTGACTCCTGCCATCCAACTGTGGCTCAAAACTGTTTCTTTTCTTTTTTTTTTACAAAAGATTTATTTATTTTTATGTATGAGTACACTGTTGCTGTCTTCAGACACATCAGAAGAGAGCACTGGATCCTATTAAGGTGGTTGTGAGCCACCTTGTGGTTGCTGGGAATTGAACTCAGAACCTCTGGAAGAACAGTCAGTGCTCTTAACCACTGAGCCATCTCTCCAGCCCCTCAAAACTGTTTCTAACTCCTGTTCCAGGAGATCCAGTGTCCTCTGCTGGCCTCTGCAGACCCCAGTTATGCATGCGGTATGCAGACATACATGTAGGCAAAACACTCATGCAAATGAAGTAATTTTTTTTCAATTCTAGATTTTGCTTAAGGATACAGCTCAGCTAATGGAGTGTTTGTGTAGCATGACCAAGCCCCAGAAACCAGTGAGGTATTGAACACCTGTCATCCCGGCACTCAGGAGGTAGAGTGGGAAAGATCAGAAGTTTGAGGCCATCCTTGGCTCTGTAGAGTTGGAGACCAGTCTGGGGTATGAGAGAGCTTGTCTTAACAAAGCAAAAGAACAACGAAGGTATCTACATTTAAGACGAACAAACGTTTGAAGAGTAGGGACTTTTTTTTTTCTAAAACACAGAAGTGATGTGATACCAAGAAAAAGTGCCTAGTTTTTCTTAAGTTTTTCTTGTAATATACCATAGCTACCTTGCCAAAAGTATAGGAGGAACACGGACAGGAAGCCAATTGATAACAAGTCAGAAAGTCCTTCTCTTTATGAAGACGTAAACTTAGTAAGAGGAGCAGCAAAGGTGGCTCAGCCATCCAGAGAACTGGCGGTTCCTTCAGAAGACTTCTGTCTGATTACTAGCACCTACATGGCGCTAACAACTGTGACTCCACTTGCCGGGGATCTGACACTCTCTTCTGGACTCAATATCCACCAGGCAGGCATGAGGTGCAGACAGATACATAGAGGCAAAATATACACATATATATACACACAATAAATGAATAAACATTAAACATGTAAAAGACTTGTTTCAAAAGAAAAAACAAAGAGAAAAAACCCCACATCAGTAAATGATTGTCTAGAGAACTTTCTAAGTATTCTGTTTACTTGCTTCTTAAGGCTTAAAAATGTTTTATGCACTCAAGTGTTTTATGTGCATGTATGTATGTGTATCACGTGTGCATTGCTTTCAAAGGCCAAAATACAGTGTCGGGTCCCCAGGAACTAGAGTTACAGATGGTTAGGAATTGCTGCGTGGGTGGAAACTAAACGCTGGTCCTCTGGAAGAGCCCTGAGCCATCTCTCCTGACCCCAGTTCTATCTGTCTTAAGGACTGAGTGGGAGGTGCTGGAGAGATGGCTCAGTGGATAAAAGCATTGGTTGTTCTTCTAGAGGACCTAGGTTCAATTCCTAGCACACACATGGTGGTTCATGATTTTCTGTTACTCTGGTTTTAGGGAATCTACTGCTCTCTGCTGGCTTTACCTGGCACTAGGCGTGTACTCTGTGAACAGATATGTACAACAGACAAAACATCCAGACACATTAAATAACAACAGAATAGGTGGGAAATGTTAACACTGACGAGTAAAAGAAAAATTAACCCCATTAATGAGGGAATAGTTAATATTGTAGGAGGCAGAAGAAATGGCTCAGTGGTTAAGAGCACTGACTGCTCTTCCAGAGGTCCAGAGTTCAATTCCCAGCAACCACATGGTGGCTCACAATCATCTGTAATGGGATCTGATGCCCTCTTTTGGTCTGTCTGAAGACAGCTATAGTGTCTATACATAAAATAAAAAGTCTTTATATACATTAGTTTATATACATAAAATAAAAAAGTCTTTAAAAAATTAGAAGAGGCACTAGCACTATAAAAATCAGCTTAAAACAAAAATAAAGTATTATATATCTGTGCTATGGTACTGAATAACCCTTGAGAAATTGCAGTAAATCTATATGCATCAATCCAGTGCACTGTAAATGAAAAAAGTCAAACTTTCAGATTAATATACGTGGTATGATTTAACTAGTATTAAATCTATGGTGTAATAAACATCCCAATATATAGACACCATAAGTGTACATGTTATAATTAATGACTAGATTGTCTATAAGAAAAAATCCAAAATGGCAGTGGTTGCTATGGCTGCTGTGTAGATAGGGAAGGGGAAACAGAACATCTCTGCTTCACTTTATGCATTTAGATACTGTCCACACTTGATAAATCATTTTAAAAATACAGACTTTTCCCAGGCTTGTAGCATGTGCCTTTAATCCCAGCATTGGGGAGGCCTAGGCAGGCGGATCTTCGGGAGGTTTGAGTTGAGCCTGGTCTACATAGCGAGTTCCAAGCCAGAGCTACAAATCGAGACCCTGACAAAGTAACCACAGTAATGACAAAAACCAGAATTTGCATGTCATCCTGCAGCGAAAGCTGTGGCATTGGTGTATCGTTCCAATTTGAGTGTGTGTGCAGGAAAATTGAATGTGGATAATTTTTTTTTACAGTGAAAGATCATTGTATTTAAAACCAAATCATGAAAAAAATTCCTTGTGAAGTTATCAAATTCTAGATTGACTTCTGGAAGTAAAGCATGGGGGAGAGACCAGGGGACTCAAGTGTGGACATATGACATTGAGCAGAGGCAGAGGTTGTCTTTTGAGACAAACATTCTGACAGTCCCCCTCTTCTCCTCTTTTCAGAGAGCCACTCTTTTACAAGATCCTCTGTGTGGCACTGAGCAAAGTCATGTCCTCAGGAATCGGAAGCCATACAGGTCAGCCTTGAGGTGTGGGGTACTCGTTAGAGATTTCTCTCTGCACTTCTAGATCTGCGAAGTGTAAGTGTGGTTGACTGCTCTATTCCTACTCCTACCTCAGCAGCTGCCGTAAGTTTTAGATCTGCAAACACAAGTATTCATGGCGACAAGTTGAGAGCCAGAGGAAATAAGGAGTAAGTGACAGAAACACAGTGAATAGATGTGGGACAGTGCATTGCAGAGGGCACTCATGGTGAATGTAAGAAGGACTTTGACGCTGATCCTGTCTTAGTTAGGCTTTCTTCATTGCTATGAAGAAGCACCATGACCCAGGCAAGTCTTATAAAGGACAACGTTTAATTGGGGCTGGCTTACAGTTTTAGAGTCAGTTCATTATCATCAAGGTGGGAGCATGGCAGCATCCAGGCAGGCACGGTGCTGGAGGAGCCAAGAGTGCTACATCTTGATTGGAAGGCGGCCAGGAAGAGACTGTCTTCCAGACAGCTAGGAGGAGGGTCTCCAAGCCCACCCCCACAGTGACACACTTCCTCCAACAAGGACGCACCTCCTAATAGTGCCAAACATATTCAAAGCACCACAGTGAGTAACATGTCTCTGAGAAGCCCCCAGTCTGGAGCCTGCCACAGTCAGCGAGCGCCTCTTCTAGTGCAAATTTCAATTTCTGAGCACAGTGCTAGGTGAAGTCAATCTTTTAAAAGATGTCGTGTGTGTGTGTGTGTGTGTGTGTGTGTGTGTGTGTGTGTGTGTGTGCGCGCACACCCTATTACATACCCTGCCATGTATGTGGAAGACAGAGGACAACATCTGGAGTCAGTTCTCTCCTTCATCACATGGGGCCTCAGGACTGAACAGAGGTTGTCTACCTACACCACAGTCCTTCAACCGGCTGAGTCATCTCCATGTCTCCTCTGATGAGAAAGATTTTTGTTCCCAAAATCCATCTGAGGGGCACACTGGGTAAAATGAGATTGATGCAGTACTAAAGTGTGTATGTGTGTTGGGGGAAGGGGAACTGCCATGGGAGAGAGGGCTGGAGAGATGGATTAGTGTTCAGAGTGTGTCTCTTGTCGAGGATCCGAGTTTGGTTTGAACTCGTGTCAGGCTGCTTAACAATGCTCTGTTGCTCCACCCCAGGGGCTCTGATTGATGCCTCTGGCCTCCCAGTGCTTCATCATTCAGGTGCACACACATGTGCACACACACACACACACACACACACACACACACACACACACACACACACACGTTCATTATTTTGCTTTCCGTGGTGGAAGAGCAGTTCTTTCTGGAAAGTCTGCTTGCAACAGGAAACACGCCTTAGCTTGGTGCTCTGCCCTTTGTGCTAAGGGGCTCCCTACCCCCCGCAGTCTAAAACATAGACTGTCTTTCAGAACATGAGTAGCCTTCACACGGCCTTTACAGGAAATGCATGGAAATTTCTTTATAAATGTACTTATTTCAGCAAGGGAGTTAATGGAAAGAAAACATTAAATAAATATTACCCAAGGCTTCCGGTCTGTGTTAATGGTATAAATGAGCCCACGGAAAGGTTTACTGGGGACCACAAGAGTGTGACAGCTGATCAATGGGCAGGGGTGAACAGTGAGTCAGAGAGGGATTGGCAGTTCATTTTGTGGGGTGCAGAGCTTCACTGCTTGTCAATGCTAAGGCTCAGAATACGAAGTTCAGTTAAAATTCTACCAGTCACAGCTGGAAGGTGGTGGCACGGGCCTTTGATACCAGGATTAGACTAAGGAGGCAGAGGCAAGTGGATCTCTGAGTTCTAGGCCAGAATGGTCTACAGAGTTCTAGGACAGACACAGGGAAACCCTGTCTCAAAAAAAACCAAGGAGGGAAAAAGATTCCACCAGACTTGTCAATAACTGTGATATGTGTGAACTGCAGTTTCTTATATTTTACCTGATTTTTGTGTGTTTCTGTAGATCTGAGGAGAAAATTAAGCAGTTCTGTCAACTGAAGTCTGAACTTTTCCTTAAAGACAATACTTTGAGGAAGATATTGTATTTAATTGTGGAACTTAGAGTGGCAGCGCAGAGAAACTTCATTCTAAAAAGACTTTTCTGGAAAGTAAGCATTTTATCCTTAATCTTTGAAACTTGTTTTGTCTGGTTGTCAAGTGTAACCATAAACTAAAATAGAAATACAAGTTGTATTCTGATGCTGTATTGTGAAATGGGGATTGTATTTAATGTAGTCATGCTTTTGTTAAAGTAACTTTTATTTGTCAGTTGTCATTGTTCATCATGGAAGCTCGCTGCTGAATCAGCTCACCCTTTCTAGCGCTTTCTGAACTCTGGCTGGCTGGTTCAACTCAGCTGTTCTGGCTCCAACTCCTTTCCGAGCTGACTGATTCAATCTGGCTTCTTATCTTCTGGTTCCTTATTCTCTGGCTCATTCAGTCTTCACCTGTAACCTGTTTCTGTAAAACTGTCCCTGTAAAATTACCCCCCTCCCTACCTCTCAGTGCTGTTCTCTTAAGTAAGCCTCTCTTAAGTAAGAGTTGAGCATGCTCTATCTCTGACTCATTCTGTCCAATCTTTCTCTGATTCATCACTTTGTCTGCCCCTCAAGTAGATGTCACTTTCAAACATGGCTGCTTCCTTCAACAAACTAACTTCCCCTTCATTGTTTGTGATTAAAGGTGTGTACCAGGGTGTGTCTGTATTACAAGCCACAGGTGTTAAAGTTGTGTCATTCCAGCCAGACCACATAAACCTAGGTCTTTGGATATGATCACTGGCCAGAGCAGCCATGTTGCTGGATGAAAATTTCCCTATATGTTTTTAAGATTTAAAATTTCATAAGGTAATCAATAATACCTATGTGCATGCCGGAAAGATAGAAAGAAACGGGAGCCATGGTACAAAGTAACTGTCGCAGGTCGAGTCGATGTTGTCGAAGGATTGATGTGAGGGGGAACATTCTTGGCCTGTGAGGTGGAGGAAAAGTAGATTTTAAACAAGTCTTTCTATAGAAGTTTCTCTTTAGTAAAAATATAAATTAAAAAAAAATGCTTTTAAATCCAGGACCGCCATTTTTCAAAAAACGGGGTCCCCAGTATTTCCTTCCAGCTTAACTCTCACACGGAGAGTTAATGTCCACCTTTTCAGCTTTAGGTATTAGCAGACCTTAAGAAGCCAAGGTGAGGGCTGGAGGGATGGCTCAGTGGTTAAGAGCACCAACTGCTCTTCGAGAGGTCCTGAGTTCAAATCCCAGCAACCATGTGGTGGCTCACAACCATCTGCAAATGAGATCTGATGCCCTCTTCTGGTGTGTCTGAAGACAGCTACAGTGTACTTATATGTAATAAATAAATCTTTAAAGTGCTGAGCACGTACAGGGCCACATTCATGGCGGGCCACTGACCCACATGTCTCAGCTGTCTTCCCAGTGAGCAGCAGCTTGAAGTACACAGTCATTCGGGCGGTCAGGAGGTGCCCTGTTTGCAGGTGACAAACCATGCTTTCCAGATGAGAGCGGCCTGCCGTCTCAGTGTGGGTGTCGAGGAAAGCCCCGGGATGCCGGTTAGCTGGGGCAGCTTCGAGCCAAGGAAGGTGATCAACTATCCTAATTAAATGAAAGAGTGACTAGAGAGAACAGCAGGTTGGTTGATGCCAATGGTGTGAGGCGGCATGCTGCGGTCTGAAATGGTTGGCAGTAGCAGAGTCTACTAGGAACACACCACACACACTTTAAACGCAGGACTTCAGAGGGTTGTGGATCAATACCGGGAGCCTGCCCCCATCCTCTCCTCTGTCCTTTGCTTTTTGTAGTATGTGTCTTCCTTTTTTTTTTTTTTTTTTAAACCAAAAACCAAAAACAACAACAACAAAAAAAAGCCCAAAAACCAAAAACAAAACCCCAAAAAACTCGGTAAAGGCCTCCCTGTCCTTCAAGGCTCAGCTCAAATGCCACCAATCTCTCTTCTCTGCTGTCCTCGGTGAAGAGCCATGCATCTTGCTCCTTTTGATCTCTGGACCTATTCTGTATCACTCTGCTATTTATTGTCCGTGGCAGTCAGTTCAGGAGACACTATCTACATGGGACTACTAAGCACTTGGATGTGACCAAGGATGAGGTCATGGCATTTTAACTTTAATCAGTTTAAATAGCCCCTGTGGCCAGTGACTGCCATATTGGGCAATGTTCTCCAGTATTAACCGTAGCATTTTGACCACTGGGCAAACATTTATCACATTCCTAATCATTTCAAGGCACGGTCACAGGAATTAGACATGGAAGTGTGATTAAGGCAGTTCCTACCCTCAAGAATCAGCGTGGTTACTCTGTTGGCTCAGGGCTCTAACCTCCCACAGCATGCTCAGGCCCAACACAATGCCTGCACGTGTCCTGGAAGCTATATTTGTTACATTGAAATCTTATTCTCTTGTGAAAAGTCAAGCTATTCTGAAGCGTAGGTTTCATTCAACGTCATTCAGCGTCATGTGTCATGTCATTAGCTGGACTCAAGGAGGTCTTTGGATTTAGTTTGTGGAACAGGCAAGGACAGAGCGAGTAGAGGCCACACTGGTACGTGTGTATGTTAAGCATTTCCACCCCTTCGTGGCTCCTCTGTGTTCCCGACTAAACCGTGGAGACCTGGGGCTTTTTGCCTTCACTGTCTTTGCTACAGCCCTGATCTGTTCTCGGGTTCATTTACACAGAGTCAGCAGCTGTGACTGAGGAGGACAACATTCTCAGATCCTTTTTGGAGGATTAATTTCTATTTAAAAGATTATATCTCATGGTCCCAGCCTAAAACCCAGGTTTTCCAAGGGAGCTTGGTGAGCCGGAGTGGTGAAGAGAACATACTGCTCTTGCAGGGGACTGGAGTTCCTATCTCAGCACTCACACGGGGCAGCTCACAACCACAAGTATCTTCTGCTTCAGGGGGATCTGATGCCCTTTTCTGACTTCCCCGGGCACCCCCATAGCACATATGCCTACTTATCTAACTAGCACCAGTTGTCACTAGTTATCAGAGGTCTGGGGACACAGCAACAGAAGGCTAGAAAGGAGAAGCGATTGCAAACTTGTATCAACTTGCCTGATTTGGTGGGCAGTACTTATTCTCATGCTTAGCTCGTCTCCTTGAAAAAGAACACAGAGATGTCAGTTGCTCAAACCGAGTGTCTGTCGAGACAGAAACGACAATCTTTATTTCAGATCTACCTTCAAAAGAATCTGTGTTTACACTGCTTTTTGTTGTCTGTAGCTTTTGCTCTCCCACCTAAGCTCCATCCCCCCCCCCATGTCTGCCAGTTTCTTGCATGGACCGGAAGTCCCGCCTATTCCTTCCGCCCATCAATCCTTACTGAGGCATCCTTACTGAGAGATGAAGAACCAATTGGGGAACAGGACCTTAGCATCAGCACCACCCCTACAGCTTTTATCGCTATTATTACACAATTATGACACTGCACATTTGGTTTGGCATCCGTGAATACTTTCCATGTCTTTACAATGGCCTTCCGAATGGTCATCAGCTCTTGAGCCAGACCTAAATGGCATCCCCTGGCTCTTGACATCTCACTGGGATGGCAGGGAGTAAAAACGTCCCCCCACCCCCAATTCTGCTAGTTTTAAAGATACTATTATAAATAGCTTCTTTAAGGTGGAGAGATGTTTTCTTCGTTCCTCTATGTGTGGGTGGAGTTTTAACAACTGTTACTCTCATCTTTTCCTTCCCTGCTTGCTTTTGCAGACCAGTGAGCTTTTCTACTTCCTAGTGAACAAACTTCATGAATATTTGCCAGAGTCTAGGGATAAGCGTGCATTTCAGAACAAAAGCCAGAGGGCCGATGAGCTGCTGTGAGTACTAACTGGGTCATCGGATCATGTCCCTCTAAGGCAGTGGTTCTCAACCTGTGGCTTGCGAGCGACCCCCCTGGGCTCCCATATCAGATAGTTACATTGCGATTCATAAAAGTAGCAAAATTACAGTTATGACGTATCAACGAAATAATTTTATGACTGGAGGTCACCACAACAGGAGGGACTGCATTAAAGCGTTGCAGCATTAGGAAGGTTGAGAGCCGCTGCTTTTGGGGTTAAAGAGAAATGGATAATGCTAGATAAAAATATATGTGATATTAATGATTAGTGGAGCTGTAACTTTTGCTTTACGTAGATTTTTAAATTTTAAAAATGATTTCTTTGATGTTATTTAATCTTTTGAAATAGGTTCTTGTTTTGGAATCTGTAAGAGCCTAGAACTTACTATGTAGATCAGGCTGGCCTCAAACCTCTGCTTCCCAAGTGTTATAATCATAGGATATGCCACTATACCACGAGCAGTGTCCAAGAACAGAAACTGCTCCTACAGAAGCCCCAAGTTTGCATCTCAGCTCCCACAACTGGTGACTCACTACCCCCTATAACTCCACCCCCAAAAGAATCTAATGTCTGTGGCCTGTGTGGACACCTGCATTCCTGTGCAAAAACCCACTTCCAGGCACACACACACACACACACACACACACACACACACACACACTTAAAAAATATGAATTCCAAAATGCTAAAGCTTGTGACTTGATTGTTGCTCTGTCAGGAAGCCAATTTTGAGTGCCTCCCATATAGCAATCCCAGACCGGGCACTTGGCCAGGGTTTGCAACTTGGTGCACAGAATTTGATGAACTCTTTGCTAAATGACCATCCAAAAGCCTTCCTCTCAAGGCTAATGGTTTTCATGGGATTCTGACCCTGTGGGATGGTGCACACAGATGTGCATGTGTATACCATTTTCCATTTTCTCTCTCTTATTTCCTAGGGCATGTATTGAAATTATACAGACCCTAGGATTGATGTTCAGAGAAACAGAAATTGAATCCTCACGCTTGAACACATTGGCAGCTAAGAAGTAAGGTCTTTGTGTGTGTTTGTGTGTGTGTGTGTGTGTGTGTGTGTGTGTGTGTGTGTGTACGCGTGCACTTTTCTGTTGTTTTGTCTTTTAAGAGGACATCGGACTGTGTAGTCTCTGGCATTGTTCTTATGTTCTTATTGACTTCTGTCCACTGATCTAGTTGGCGGCTTGAACCTGGGAGAGCCAGGGTGGGGCGAGGCCCCAAATGAGGCGGACTAAAGTCTCACACAGTAGTCAACTTTATTTAAAGCATCAGAAAATGTATATTCTGAGGATGTTTCCTGGGTTATTCAAGGTCAAATGAGCAGAACTCACTTGAGTTTAGGCTGTATACAGTCACAAGGACGACCTGTGTCCAAAGGAATGTAGAGAAGTTAACCTTTCTCACATAGCTGTCTAGACTAGGTCAGCAGGCGTTCCCCTGAAAGGTTGCCCAGGTTCCACTTTCCTTCTTTTTTGTTATTCTACCATGTTAAAAATATTTTATTTATTTGTTCATATACAATTGATCAAATCCATCTTTAGACCCTCCCCATTCCTCATATCCTCACCCCCATCTCCCTCACATACTCTCGTTTTTTAAACACTGACTCTGACTGGTCTTATTGGTATGTGTATGCATGGCTATAGGGCATCCACTGGAGAATGGGCTGCTTATCATGGCCACATCCTTAGAGAAAGCTGAGGCCCCTCTCCATCAGCTGCCAAGAGTGCTTTGTCTGAGGTGGAGCTTGGTGAGCCCTTCACATCCATGTTATGTCCTGTCCTGTCCTGTCCTGTCCTGTCCTTTCCTTTTTCACGGCAGGATTTCTTTATGTAGTTCTAGCTGTCCCAAAACTCTCTCTGTAGACCAGGCTAGCCTCAAACTCAGAGATTCCCCCTGCCTCTCTCTGCCTCCCGAGTGCTGCGATTAAAGGCGTGTGTCACCATTGCCCACCATATTGGAGTTTTGACTGGCTTGGTCTTCCCAGGTCTTGTGCATGCAGCGCCAGTGCTATGAGTTCATGTCTGCAGCAGGGCTGTTGTGTCTGGCAAAAGCAATTTTGAAGCATGTCTTTATGGAATTTGCCTCTTTCTGACTCCTCTTCTGCAGTGATCCTTGAACCCTGGAGGAAGAGCCGTGACAGAGATGTCCCGCTTAGGACTGAGCCCTCCACAGTTTCGGGTCTTGGTATTAACTGGCATCTTCTGTGAAGAGAAGCTTCTCTGATGGGAAAGGGAGAGACACTAACCTGCTGGTTTAGGGAAGTCAGATCACAGAAGAGCTCGCTACCCACGGGTTGCACCTGAGTGGGGCTTCCCTCGCAGTGCCTACCATGTGTTTCTCTTGCTTTTAAAGATTTAGTTGTTATTTTGTATTTATGTGTAATGTGAGCATTGTGAGTTTATGTGTACCCTGTGTGTGCAGTAGCCCACTAAGCTGTACAGGGCATCTGATCTCCAGGAGCTGGAGTTACAGATGGTTGTGATCTGCCAGACATGGGCGCTGGGAACCGAACCCAGGTCCTCTACAAGAACAGTAAGCACCCTTGACTACTGAGCCTTCTAACTGCCTCCTGCCATTTTTCTTTTCCTGCAGTCTTTGTTCTCATGATTGAAGCAGGATGACCTTCATGGGAAGTAAAAGATCTAAAGGGCAAGAAAATGTTCTTTAAGATTCATTTATTTATTATATATAAGTACATGCCAGAAGAGGGCATCAGATCCCATTATAGATGGTTGTGAGTTACCGTGTGGTTGCTGGGATTTGAACTCAGGACCTCTGGAAGAGCTGCCAGTGCTCTTAACCACTGAGCCATCTCTCCAGCCCCCGAAAATGTTCTTCTTAAGCACAACATGCAACACGTCTGCTCACCTTCTATTGGTGTCTACTCTTCTCTATCCTAAAAAGGAAAACACTCTCTTCCTGGGCTGTAAAGTGTGGCCTTTAATTGTTCTAACTTGGTTTGACCCTATCAGCTTCATCAAACCTTTCTCTTGACAAGACTAAGTCTTTTCCTAGCCTTCAGTCTCTGCGTTCAGTAGCTATAGTAGAGTCTGGTGTTAATATTAATTTTTAGGCACTTTTGGTATGTATAGGATTATCATGAGAACAACAAAAGTATAACATAACAGTATTAATCTGTTGCCCCATAACAAATTACATAAGCTTAGTGATTTAAATACTTTATCATTATCTCAGGTCTCTGTGGATCGATACTCTGGGCAGAGTTGGTTGGGGCCTCTCCTCCTGATCTCAGCCACTTCAGCTGCAGGGTTCATGGGGTTTCTGTTCCCTCCTAAGCTCACGTGATGCTTCAGAGAGCAGCTATAGATCTGATGGTGGCTTGTTTCTTGGCAGGCTCTGTCTGTGAGTTCCAGAAGGCCTCCTTTTACAAAGTTCACCTGATTAGAACACTCCCTCCCCCTCAGGATCATTTTCTCTGGGCTAAAACAACACTAATGATGGGCCTAGTTGTATTCAAAGAGCCCTTCATACTTCCCACCTAGTGTAACACACTCATGAATGGCCGCCACTTACAGTCATGGGTCCTGCCCACACAAGGGGGGGGGGATCATATGGGATCTGTGTACCCGTGGGATAGGAATATTGGAAGCCATGTTAGAATGCCACCCTCCACTACATCACAGACTATTTGATCTCCAACTTCTGTACTCTAATATAGAGTGTAGTATATTTAAATTCCATACATTACAAATAATACCAACCCTAATAATGAAACCATTTGATTGTTGGGACAATTTTTAAGTCTGGGATGTCAATCCTAGAAGTTTCTATTTTCCGGATGAAACTACAATTTGACTAAAATTGCTGACCCAGAGAGTTTTAAATGAAGTCATTTGGTGGAAGGGGTGGATTTCAAATTAAATTCCATCTGAGGAGATAAAGAAGCAGTTATTCAGTTAGCATTTCCTCCTATTATTTCCCAAGGTGGAAATTTTGCTGAGCTGAACCCTCCTTGCTGCATTCTCGCAATGTGTCAGGTTCTTTTATATTTTGGTATTGTTACAGTTGAATTCCTATATTATCACAGTAAGTGACCCAGAACTTTAAGAGTTCTTTCTCTTAGATTTGAAAAGGAATTGTTACTGAAAAATAAAGGACTATAATTAAATAGAACAGAGAATGGAATGTCAATTCATACTTCAAGTCCAGAAAAGCTTCAGAAGGAAGTGCTCTGGGGGCTGAGGAGGTGGCTCAGAGAGCTTGCCGCAAAACTGTGAGAACATGAGTTCAAATCCCCAGAACTGACACAGTTGTGCTTGCCTGTAACCCCAGTACCAAGGAGTGGGGTGGGGTGGGGCAGAGACAGGAAAATTGCTGTAGTCTGCTGACAGTCAGCTCAGTTCAAATTTAGTGAGAGACCACGTTTGAAGGGAATAAAGGCAGAAGAAACACACAGCCGGAAAAGCTGGGGCAGGTGAGCTGTGCTTACACTGGTGGAGGGCACATGCTGTGCACAACAACCCAGGACCTCATAAGGTTTATTATGCATGGTCCAGGGGGAGGAGTTACCTAGTCTCTGTAGACAGAGCAGTCTCAAACTGCAACCTCCGACAGGAGGAAGCTGTGGTTGCTAGCCTGTGCAAGCACTACCAGAATTCCCACTTAGACTGGGGAGCCGGGATGCCTTTGCTGTCCCTCTGAAGATGGGTAGGGGAGGCTTTGCCAGTTTCCCACAGATCTGAGGGGTTGGTCTTTGACGTGGCCACACCCACGCCCACAGTACGCAAGCACTTGGGACTTCGTCCACTCATTACGCATTCGCTCAAAGCTTCCCCACTCCTCCCAGCTCAGCCAATAAAGTGTTGCCATTTAGGCATGGGGACTCGACTTTGATTCCCAGCAGCTATGTAAAAAGCCAGGCATGGTAGTGTGGGCTTGTAGGGAGATGGACCTAGGCTGGAGATTGCTGGCCAGTCACAATAAATAGCCTTATTGGTGAAGCTACAGCTCAGTGAGAGAGATTGTCTCAAAAAGTAAAGTGGATGGTTTTGGAGGAACAACAACAGGGTTGACCTGTCGCCTAACAGACACACACATGCACATGTCTGCTATAGAATACGCTAAGCGTCTGAGGTAGTGCACAGCTGAATTACAAAGCACACCAAAATATATACATTTCTGATTTTATTTTAAATTTAAGAACTACTATGTAGTACTGTTTCCTTGTCCCAGATGACACATTGGCATAGCAACGCGTCAGAGAAGTCCGGTAGTGAAGATAGCCAATAGTCAGTACTTTCAAATAATCATGTGTATACATGTGGGTAAGAACACATGAATTTCAGTGTCCCAGGAGGCCGGAAGAGAGCATTAGAGCCCTGGAACTGGAGTCACAGATGGTTGTGAGCCATCCTAAGGGTGCTGGGAATCAAAGCACTATGTGCTCTTAACTACTGAGCCATCCCTCCCCCCAACCCCCACTCAGTCATTAGCATTTTAAAATTGAAAAATATTTGTTTAACTATGTATAATGAGTGTACCATAAACAAGACTGTGTAAGACGCAGAGGAATGCTGTAGACAACAGCCCCCCAGTCAGCCTCTTACCCTGTCTCTGAGAGGGCAAACCTACTCCCTCTTGGGACCAGCCTCCATCTTAAGAGAAACTTGACCTATAGCTGCGCCCGAGGACCTGGAAGGACCCCATGGGTTGCCCTTGGTTCACACCCCAGAGTTACTCCCTAGCTACTTCCTGGCAGTCAAAGGTCAGTCTGACTGTTTCGGATGTGCTTTCAGACCATTGTGATGTCCATGGTTTTGCCAGAGCACCTGCCTGTCAGCTTATGATAGCCGTTCAGTTAGTTGCTTGCCGGGCTGGACACCCCCTCGCTTCCTCCCATTCCCTATGAAACCCTGTCCTGCTGAGGGTTCTGGACTTCACCAGACCGTCCTGCTGTGTCAGGGTCGGCGGTGAGCGAGCCAGGCTTGAGCTTGTCATGAAGAGACTGCATTGGTGCCGGCTCCTGCGTGGGCTTTTGGGACTTGAGAATGTGGCACGACATCTCCATTTTAATCTTTTTTCAGTTTCCCTCTTTATCCGTTGTTGGTTGTTGTACAGACTGGTTTTATCACAGAGAAAGGAGCCTCCCTTGAGGAAATGCCTCCATGAGACCCAGCTGTAAGGCATTTTTTCAATTAGTGATCAAGGGGGAAGGACCCAGCCCATTGTGGGTGGTGCTGTCCCTGGGCTGGTGGTCCTAGGTTCTATAAGAGAGCAAGCTGAACAAGCCAGGGGAAGCCAGCCAGTAAGTAACATCCCTCCATGGCCTCTGCATCAGCTCCTGCTTCCTGACCTGCTTGAGTTCCAGTCCTGATTCCTTTGCTGATGAACAGCAATGTGGAAGTGTAAGCTGAATAAACCCTTTCCTCCCCAACTTGCTTCTCGGTCATGATGTTAGTGCAGGAATAGAAACCCTGACTGAGGCAGTTGTCTCTATTCCTCTACTTCTATGACACTGTGTGTTCACTCCCCGCCCTCCCTCCCCAGTGTTCCCAGGTGCTCCCTGTCTCATCTCTCCATCCTCACATCTTCCTCTTTCTGACTTGTTCCCATATTTATACTTCGAATGAACCTAGCCTAACCACTTACTTCTTCCGATTACAGAATCTACTTACCCTGTTACTTAGAATTAGTAATCGGTAGACATACTTTATAAATATAGCTTTACTTGGAACCACCACAGCCTTCCTTAAATCCCTCCCTGCTAAGCTTTCTGGGCTAGTGAACTCTGGAACTACACTTCCCTCAGAATGCTTAAAAAAATACATTCTCATTTAAATTTCTTTAAAAACAAAAATCCACAATATACTTATCATTTCAAGGTAGTCACCTGCTTGTCTAAATTAAGAAGTGTCGTTAGTTTGACTCCACCTGTTACTGCTTAGAAGATTTTCCCATTAATGGCTTTTTGTGTTTTTTTCTAGGGGAATGCTGTTTAATCTCTTAGTGATTCTAATTAGCAAGCCCAAGGTTCCAAAGCCCTGCTCTGTGTCTGATGCCCAGCTGGTGGCTGATCCAATCTCAGCAGAAGACGCAGCATCTTCCGACGGTCAGGTGAGATGAGGACCGACCTGGGGCGGTTGATTGAATGGAACATATGGGGGCTCTCATTTCTTACCTCTTAATGTGGAACAGGATGCTGAAGAGTTCGGAAGCGTGTACACGTTAAAGAGGACATGTTATTAACCTAACATCTTAGCTATTTCAGAATATTTGAGAAGTTTGAGCTGATACCTGATATTTAGATGTGGAGACTAGAAGACAACTTTTAGAATCTGGCCTAGAGTCCAATGGGAGCCACGGCAGGAAGGCTGGGTTCAAAGGCAGGAAACACTGAGCTTGGTTTTAGGTTTGTCAATCTGCATCATAAATAGTTTTTCCCCATGAAAACATCTAGCGTCTTGGGATAGAAATCGAAGCTCAAGTCCAGACAGACCACACCAGGCCATGTGGAAGAGGTTTATTGGGGTGACAGAGACAAGGATGGGTGGCAAGAGAGGGAGAAGAGAGAGAAAGAGAAGAGATAAAAGAGAAGAAAGGGCCTGCTTTTTATTTGAACTGTGACATAACTGCTCGCAGGTGAAGGTGGGAACTGAACCAAATGAACGCCAGGAATGTATGACTGTTGCCATGGCAGCAAATGCACAGGTGACTGGGCAACATCACTGTTGGAGGCGAAAGGGGTTCCTGATACCAACATAGCAGACAGAAAGGGTGGGTGTAGGTTTCACGTCTGCAGGGCATTCGCATCTTCTGTGCTGGAAAGTCAATGATAAGTAGAGTTCATCCTCCACGCTGTATGAGAGGGGCAGGGGCTAGGCCTGGGGCATGTCCATAGGCAGTTCTCATGCCCAGAGTGGTGTGTGGGCACTGTCAATTGCTTCGAGATCTCATGAGCAGTCAGAGGTCCCTGAGCCCCTTATCAACCCAGACTACAAAAGGAATAGAAGTTCAAGGTAGGCACAAGCCTAGAGTCTCCAGAGGATCTCCCGCCTCAATTCCAAGAAGCATATTTACCCCCTTAGGTTTTGTTTTTGAGACAGGGTTTCTCATTGTGGCCTTGGCTGTCCTAGAACTCCTTCTGTAGACCAGGGTGGCCTTGAACTCAGAGATCTGCCTGCCTCTGCTTCCTGAGTGCTGGGATTAAAGGTTGAGCAGCCACCACCACCCGGCTATGTTTCCACCTTCTTGAAGTAAGGTTGTTGATTTGACTGCTGATGTGGTCCCCAGTGTGCAGACCTTTCATGCTTTTGTCTGGGCCATTATGTCCACCCCGAACCCACATTGTGAATCTTTGCAAAATGTGTTGCCCCTTTACAAGGGCAGCTTTGCTTTGGGTGGTACTGGGGATCAAACACATCCAAGGAAAGCACTAAACCTCGTCCTGACCACTCTCATTTTACTTTTTGTTTTGAGTTGCCCAAACATGCCTTGAACTTGGGATCTCCATGTCTTAGGCTCTTTAGTGTCTAGGCTCTAGTTGTGAGCCTGAGCCAAGGAGCCCAGCATACAAGCAGTCTTCCTGCGAATGACTGAGCCAGGCGAATCAGGAAAGTGGACATCACAAAGTAAAAATCTTAATGAGAAATCCTTTTACAAGTGTCTAAAGGGAAATGGCCTTTCTGGCTTAGCCTACGCTAGTGTATTGACTTATTGAACCTTCTAGTTACAGAAGCTCATCCTGGAGTACACGGACACCGCGACAGCGCTACTCTACGAGATCCTGCTTGTCTTTCAGCAGGTACAATGGGTGCTTTTCTTATCATTCTGATTTGGTTATGCCGTGGTTAACAGTGTACAGCACTTTTACTGGGGAACCTCTCTAAAACAGGTTGACTTCAGTGATACTACAGGTTATTTTACAGACACCGATTTTGAAGATTTGATTTGATTGGTCAGGATAAAAACTTATTTGGGAGCGAGAATTCTTTCAGATACAACTTTAGGCTTCACGGATATAACTCGTTTCCTTGAGTTTCTAGGGGAATCTTGGACTGGGATCCACAAAGTTTGCTATAAGCTGGATGATGTCCTTTCTACAGAGCTGTCCTTCCATCGTGAGTATTGAAATGAAAAAGACCCGGCTTAATGGAGCATTTGTGCTTAATTAGTAAAACATAGGCGTTGTGTTTATGATCAAGTCTACAAAGCAGAAGCAAAATATAAGTATGATGATTTTATTATTTAATCAAAAGAAAATGTTTTTATATTCAAGACCTGAGTTAAAGGTATTTGAATTATGGCTTAAGATTAGCTTTATTTTGGGGGTTGGGGAGATTAGCTTTATTTTATTAAAATCAAACAACTTTGAAGGTAAGTGTAGCAAACAAAATGTTAAGTTATTAGCTTGTAATTTACGTAAAATATTGACATTTTCCATAAGTAGGACAATGAATAGAACGTTTGGAATTGGCTATGTGCTCTGCCCCGAAGCCACTACCACGGTCCCAACTCTGATGATGTCTGGTGAAGAGTCCACTCCTTTCCAAATGGTCCATGGCTGCCATTCTACTAGACCACAGCCAGAGGGAGCTATTTAAAACAAATAAAAGTGACTGCAATTCCTTGCCTTGAGCTTAATGATCTCTCAGCAGCTTTCCTCTTTGCCTAGTGGCTGACCTCTGACCTCTGACCTCTGACTTCCATAGGCCTGCAGGGCTGGGCATCTTAAGCTTTGCTGCCTCATCTGGTCCTTCCTTCACCCTGCCGTGTACATCTCAACTCAATGGCAGCCCTCCTCCCCGACTGTCCCCAATGCAGGATGTCTTCCTCTGTGTTGGTCTTAGTCTGAGTGTCACCGACTGAGGGTGATTTGTGAAGGGCAGAGGCTTATCAAGCTCACACTTCAGAGGCTGTTGGTCCAGAGATGGAAGCACTGTAGCTCATGAGGATGTTGCTGTCCTTCCGGGAGTGACGGCCAAAGGACAAGAGAGCATATGTGGGCTGTGAGACAAAAGTCACGTCAATATGTCTGAAGTGTCTCGCTATGTTGCTCAGGCTGGCTTCCAAGTCATGACCCGCCTGCCTCAGTCTGGTTGTGTTTCTGTTGTTTGTTTAGCTGAATTCACTTTTATAACAAATTTGGATTTGAAACAACAGAATCTCTCTCACAAGATATCCATGAGCATAACTATCCTATTATAACCATTCTATTATCTTATATTCTCGAGGGCAAGAGCTTACACTTTAATAATCTCTTATAAATCCTCACCTGTAACACCTTCACTTTGAGGATTAAGTTTCTGACACACGAAAACAAGCTGTAGCCAACTGGGTCTTAAATTCTTCTCCCTCCTTTCCAGTCAGCTAACCCCCACTCATCTGTGAGGCCTTGGTGCTGGTTCCCGGAGAGGAAGGCAGAACATTGATTCTCTGACGTTTTAACTGGGTCACATCCCACCAACACAATCACACAGTGCCTTATACAGTGTCTTCCTCTTCCTCCCCTTGATCTTATCACATTGCTGTTTGCGTTGGCTTCTGTTGTCACATGGCTGTAGCTGTTAGTGTCCTGGGTGTCCTGGCATACTTTCTACGAGGCATGTGGTAGAAGTGGACATCTCTCTTCGCTTGATTACTTTGGCCTGAGTCATCTCTCTTCACTTGATTACTTTGACCAGAGTCACATGCTTCCCTAGGCTCGAGTATCTTTCCGAAATGCTACTTACAGTTTTTCCCATGGTGAAACTCTCCCGAGAGATGATAAACAGGGCCCGCTACTGTAAGGGCTGTATAGTGTGAACAAACGACGGGGCTCTTCTGTTCTATAGAGAGCATTGGTGTTTGAAGTTTGTTACGGATTTAGTTTATCATGACCCAGACAATAGCTTCCTCTCTGTACAGACTGCAACTGCAGGAGAACAGGAGAGGTCTAGTATGTTCAGTGTTCACGATATCTAATGGACTAAGTTTTGTGAAGCCTCCATCCCTCAATCTCTTGCCACTTCCCCCAAGCTTGCTTTCCATCTATTCAGCCATGCATTCAATTAATCGACATACGTTTTATTAAAAATCTCCTCAAAAGGTAGTTATGGGGGCTGGTGAAAGGCTCGGTGGGCGAAGTTGAGAGCCTGCAGCCCTGAGTTCCCTCCCTGGACCCAGTATGGTGGAAGACAAGAACAACTTCCACAGGCTGTCTTCTGAATCCCACATGTGGGTCATGGCCTGCACTCCTGTGCACACATACGGGCACATGCATATTCACACAGACACAGACATAGACACACCCTTAGTAGATAAGATACACACACAAATAAGGAAGTGAGTGGGGCATTGGACATGAGGTAATGTATTCTTTTTGACATGAGTGTATGCCCCGTTGACCATCCCTGGTTCCCAGCTGAGACTCTCTTTTCCAGAACGATGGTATGGGATACGTCCTGAAGAATCTGTATTCTCTTGTCAGATCCCCACAACTCCTTTGTAGAAAGCTGGCCCGGGGCACTTACCAGCGGAGTAGCCTACTGCCCAACAGAGATTAAAGCCTTGGCTTCTTCAGAGGTGCACAGAGCCCAGGCAGGCTGAGTCACTCTAGGAGTGCCCCACATGCTATCCATATTTACCTGTGCAAGCTGGAATTCTGTCTCCTGTGTGTTCTATGTAGTGGCATTAGGCTCTCTCATCTGGGTAAAAGCCTAAGGTGCTAAGGATCCCAGGCAGTGGGGGTTCCTTACTCTAAAGCTGATGACTTAAAGTAGTAGTTCTCAGGCTGGAGAGATGGCTCAGAAGTTAGGAGCACTGGCCGCTCTTCCAGAGGTCCTGAGTTCAATTCCCAGCAACCACATGGTGGCTCACAACCATCTGTAATGGGATCTGATGCCCTCTTCTGGTGTGTCTGAAGACAGGTGTATTCATATACATTAAATAAAATAAAAAATCTTTAAAAAAATAAAGTAGTAGTTCTCAACCTGTGGGTTGTAATACCCTAGGGTCAACAGACCCTCTCCCAGGGGTCACCTGAGACCATTGGAAAGCCAGATACTTATATTACGATTCATAACAGTAGCCAAATTACAGTTATGTGGTAGCAATGAAAAAATAATTTTATGGTTAGGGGTCACCACAATATGAGGAACTCTATTTAGGGTCATAGCCTTAGGAAGGTTGAGAACCACTGCCTTAAAGGAACTGGTTAAGTATAAGGCCAGACTCGAGATTGGGGATTTAGCTCAGTGGTAGAGTGTTTGCCTAGCAAGCGTGAGGCCCTGGGTTTGGTCCCCAGCTCCAAAAAAAAAAAAAAAAAAAAAAAAAAGTATAAGGCCAGACTGTGACCATGAAGTCTGTCAGGGTGAAGGGTGTCCTGAGGCAAGGGAATGTTGACACATAGACCTAGCTCTAAACTGTAGAGGCAAAAGTAGACTGTGTGAGAGAAATTTGAGGAAAAAATTAAAAACCATTGGGGGTTGCGATCATCGAACAAGTAGGTTGTACCTACTTGTCAGCCAGCCCTGATCGCTGTACTAAAAGTCCAGGCTCAGCAGGTAACTAACACTTCTGCCAGCCTCACAACCTGAGTTCAATCCTGGGAGCACATATGTAGAAGGGGATATCTGACTTAAGTAAGCTGTCCGCTGGCTTCCACACGTACGCTGTGGCACGTATCCATAACATGCCACGCCAAATGATTACAAATGTAATCTTAAGAAGAAAACAACAAAAAAATCAAGGTGCTAAAGAAATTAAAATCGGGGGCTGGAGAGATGGCTCAGTGGTTAAGAGCACTGGCTGCTCTTCCAGAGGTCCTGAGTTCAATTCCCAGTAACCACACGGTGGCTCACAAACATCGGTAATGGGATCCGATGCCCTCTTCTGGTGTATCTGAAGACAGCTACAGTGTACTCATATACATAAAAGGATAAATAAAATCTTTGTTTAAAAAAAGAAATTAAAATTATTATAAACACTGGTTGGTTTATAATCTGGTATTGAGTAGCTTTTCAGAGAGAAAATAGCCCGCAGGCGTTGGAGCAAGGGTGGCAGAGGCGTCAGCTTGGATTGGTGGATGAGGCCAGTGGCTGAATCGGGGCGTGTTTGGATGACACCCCGTCTGCGTGCATGTAACCACATTTTCCTCGTCTAGATGGCTTTTGTGGCCGGTATCGTGGAAGGAGTGGTGAGAGGGCTCTCAGCCTCGCTCCAGCTGCTGACTCCCTGCCAAGCGGTTCTGTTGTACCAGCAGTTCTACATCCTCAGGAGCTGCCTGCAGCATAGCAAGGCTCTGGCCGAGTATATCAGGAACGACCACCGTGAGGAGTTCAGGTAAGGCAAAGCACATCGAATCAAAGTGCCCACTGCTCATTTTCACGGGCCCTTCTGACAGGACCTGATGCTTGGGGTTAACTGGTGACGGAAAATTCCACGTTTGTCTTTGGTAATACTTTATACGATCACAGGCAAGGTGAAATCTGGGCCAGTTCTAAGAACCGCTGCCATTTGTGGAGTGCTCCCGGCCTAGGAGCTACTTGTCTCTCCTTGCCTTTCTTGTGCTCAGCCTACGTTGCACAGACGTGTAACCATTTGTTTTGGAGTAACAAACCCCATTGAACTGTGAGTTCAAGTCAGTCGTCAGGCGTTTTGCAGGGCTCAGTCAAGTCAGTAAGGGGAACATAGACACACTGGGGAGTTAGTGGGCTGCCCATCTCCCTGAACCCCCTTGTCGCTAGCAGAAGAGTAAGAGGCAGCGGCAGCCTGGGTTGGTTTCCTCAGCCAGACTGCTCCCCTGCCCCTCAGGGGTTGCAATTCTTTTTAAAGGCCAGCGAAGCACTCAGCAGTAGGCCTGAGCTAACTGGTACTAAGGAAGAGCTAAGGTAGTGTTTGCCTTAAGTGAGAAGGGTTCAGGCAGCGCTGCTCCACCATTGGTTCGGAAAGAGACATCAAAAGACATGGAGGCGTACGTTACAGCTTTGTATTGGCTTCAAAAGAAAGAAAATTATCAGCCCTCTGGGTGGACTGTTTTTCCCGCATGTGGCATTACATCAGAAGGTCCATTCTGGATACCATAAAAGGGATTTATTTGGCTCCAAGTTGACCCCACAAATCAGTCCCAGCACCCCTCCATCCCTGCTCCTTAGCTTCCTTTGAAAACTTCATTAGGAAAAACTGACATAGCGTGAAATTTGCCCCTCCAGAGCGTATAATTTGGTAGCGCTGAGTACATTTCACAATGTTTTGCAGCCGTAATTATTGAACCACAGAACACTATCATTATCTAAAAGAAACCCAGTACCCACTAAGCAGACATATCCCATTCTCCCTTCCCCTTAGCTCTTGGCTCTAACCTCTTATCTACCCTGTCTTCTAGACAATCACCCAATGAACGACCTTTTCCTCCATGTCTTTCATTTAGCATGTTCCCAAGGTTTAGCACCTTGTAGTATGTATAGCGTGACCCAACCCCAAACACACACACACACACACACACACACACACACACACACACACACACACACACACACACCTGTTTTTTCCAGCTGGAGACAATGTCTTACAGCGTAGCCCAGGCTGGTCTGGAAGTCATCATGTAGCTTAAGTTGGCTTTGAACTCACAGCAATTACAGGCATTTACCATCATGCCTACCCTAAAAAGACAGGAAGCTGGCAAAAATGGTGCAGTATCGACCTGGAGCTCCCAGCAGGCCCCTGTCAGGGAGACTGGGTGCCTTTTGGCTACCACCCCTCCTATCTCCTCCCAGGCCCCTGGTTTATTGTTTCTTGTGGACATTCAGGTTTGTCATTGGTTTTAACCCAGTGGTTTTAACTTACTTTGCGTTAGAATTGTCTGAGTAGTTATTAATAACACTGACCCAGGTGTGGTCCTTCTGTTTTGGTTTTCCTGGGGCACGATCTGGGAATGACAGTTTTTAAAAGCCTACCCCAAGTGATTCTGGTCTTCATTCAGGTCTAAGAACCATTCTTTGATGCTACTGAAGGAGGCGGTCGAAGGCTGCCTGTATCTTTATGGGAGATAACCCCTACTCTTTCCTCTTGCCTGGTCTGGATGGGTTCTCTCAGCTTGGTCCCCTACTCCTTGCTCAGCATCCTCTGAGGAACCCACCATTAGAAACCTTAGCATAGGGGTTGGGGATTTAGCTCAGTGGTAGAGCGCTTGCCTAGCAAGCACAAGGCCCTGGGTTCGGTCCCCAGCTCCGAAAAAAAAAAGAAAAAACAAACAAACAAACAAACAAAAAAACCTTAGCATAGGCTTTGGTGAAGACAGTCCTGTCCTATCTTGGTTACCGCCTTGGCAGATCCGTTAATAATAATTCCATTCTCAAATAAAGAGAAATGCTGAAATGCATACATGGTAACGATTTTCTAAGTCCTGAGCTCAGGAGGTTAGAAGTCTGGAAATGCCGAGTCCTGTGACTGGGGGTCCCCAACCCCTCCCCCACCCCTCCAGCACTGTGCCGTGAATGTGAACATGCTGGATGAGCCGATGTGGAAATCCTCATTTCTAACGGTGTTTTGTTTCTCTCCGTGATTTGCAGGTACTTTATTCATATGCCAGCACTGGAGAAGAGGCTCCCCGGATGTTACCCCATCACAAAGCCCACCACTCAGCTCTGTCACGAAGTTCTACAGCTGATTGAACAGAAACAGTGTGCAGCATATTAGAGGAGATAAAAAGTATAAAGTATTCACTAAAGTCACTACGAAAAACAGCATTTGATTATTTAATATTTAGCTCTCTCCTTTTAAAGATTCTAGCTACAGGTTCATTAACACCTCTTTAAAAGGTCTTTTTTTTTTTTTTTTTTTCTTTTTTTGAAATAGGTTTCTCTGTAGTCCCACTGATCTCTGTGTAGTCCCTTCCTGGAACCACTCTGTAGACCTTGAACTAACAGAGATCTGCCTGCCTCTGCCTCGGCCCCGCCCCGCCTCCGCCTCCGCCTCTGCCTCCGCCTCCGCCCCGCCCCGCCTCTGCCTCTGCCTCCCGAGCACTAGGAGTAAAGGCTGCTTAGCTTCCTGCCTGGGTGGGCCAGTCTGAGCCGGCCTGTGGAGCCCCAAGCAAGAGGGACCTCACCTAGAGCTCTGCAGTTTCACAGCCATTTACAAAAGTCCACACTCAGTGGCCTTAAGTTAACTTAGATCCAAAATGCTCTCTGGAGCTGTTGCGTTTGACTTCTAAAAACACCAGAACTGGGCTTTCTGTTTAACTTCCTACAGCTTGAAGAAGTAGCAGAGGAAAGCCTACTCCAAAGAGAGCGTGTCTTAGGCAACTCTGCTTGTGGTCATTGGAACCATAGCTGGGGACTTTGTTGAGGAGACTATGGCTCTTGTCATAAATTTGTTTGGCAATATTTAAACTGTTTTACAACGATCATTTTAATATTATACTGTTTATATGATTTGAGTGATTGTTCAAGATACTTCTTAGATTTAGTACTTCTACAGCTTTGTAGATATTCTATGTAAAAATAGATCTAGCTGGGGGTGTACCGAAAATAAGTGGTAGGGTACTTGCCTGGCATGTAGGAGGCCCTAGGTTCAAAAGTAAAAAAAGTAAAATAAAAACTAAGACTTTGTGTTAAAAAGGTACACAGAGAGACACGTTTAGCTTCTCAAATTGCTACTCTGAGAGGCTCTTGGATGGCTTAGGAGAGAACCTCCTTTGCCACGTTCCAGATGTGTGCTTCTGCCCTCGGCAGCGGCAGCCTCCTCCTCGCCCTCCTGGACTCCCACCCACCATCCTCACAGCTCAGGTAATGACTTGATTGCCAGCGTCCCAGGTTCCCATCATTCACAAGTTCTTAGGGGCTGGTTTCATTGTAGAAACCATACATAGACTCATTGTAAGATTTTCCAAAATACTAAAAAATCCCCAAACACCCATAAAGGTAGTACTGAGTTTTGACTTGAAAAACCTGGTATACTGTGGTTTTCAAAATAATGTTTTGATACATTAATAAAAATAGTTTTGTTTGCAGATTATTTACAAGTTATTAGTCTTATTTGTCTCCATGAGGTTTTTTGTTGTCGTTGTTTAGTATGACTTTTAAAAAGTCTTAGCTAGGGGTTGGGGATTTAGCTCAGTGGTAAAGTGCTTGCCTAGGAAGCGCAAGGCCCTGGGTTCGATCCCCAGCCCCGAAAAAAAGAACCAAAAAAAAAAAAAAAAAAAAAGTCTTAGCTATTGTACTTTTGAAAAAAAAAGAAGAAATTAAATCTCGTTTCTAGTTCTGACTCAGGCATCTAACCAATTTACATCAAGCCATTATGTCCTCTTTCTAGACCTTGCTTGTTTGCTTCTGATCCTCCATGGTGTAGAAGGATGAGAGTCTCCAAGCTCACCTTAGTGTCCTCTGCCTGTAAGCAACACTCTCATTTATTGAAACAGGGTCTCACAGAGCCCGGGCAGGCCTTGACTGCTCGACATGGCCAAGAATGACTCTGAACTCCTTTTCCTCCTACCTCCGACTCTGCAGTGCTGGTATTCCAAGTGTGGGCCACCATGCCAGGCTTTGTACACAACACTCCTTGTTTTATTTTTATGTGTGGGTTTGTAGCGGCCAGAAGAGGGCAGCATTGGTTACCTTAGAACTGGAGCCACAGGGGGTTGTGAGAAACCCGGTGGAAACAGAACTCTGATTTTCTAGGAGAAGAGCAGGTGCTTGTAAACCACTGAGCCATCCCTCCTGCCCCTGCACGTACGCGAAGCCTCATGCTTTGAAGTGGGGGAGCGTGTTTCTCTGCTATGTTGTCTGAGTAGATTCTGAGTAAGCCTGCACATTTGTGTCATCAGCACAGCCACACGGTCTCCAAGCCTTCTCTATCATCACCATGAGGTCTCCAAACCTCTCTTCACCACCCTCCAAGAAGTCTGTAAGTCTTTCATTCCTATTTATGGGGGGCGGGCAATGAGTGCCCCTGCCCTGGTGGATGAAGAATCATTTCTGAGACAGTGTGTTGGAAGAGCGTGAAGAGACTGTGGAATGTGTAGCCCTGCTTCAAACTAGGCCGTCCTGTACAGCGGATAATGTAGACCACAGCCTAGGCCACAAAGCCACAGCTCACACCAAGAGAGCGACTCTGCTTCTCCCTGTGCTCCAACCCAGTGCGTCCCAACCTTCCTAACGCTACAACCTTTCAATACAGTTCCTCATGTTGTGGTGACTCCCAACCATAAACTCATTTTCATTGCTACTTCATAACTGTAATTTTACTACTGTTAGGAATCGTAATGTAAATATCTGTGTTTTCTGTTGTTCTTCTCTGACCTCTGTGATAGGGTCATTCGACCCCCCCAAAGGGGTTGCTACCCACAGATTAAGAACTACTGCTCTGGTCAGTGCCCTGACTCCGAACTGGTAGTGCAGGTTCTGATGATGGTCTGGGTGCCCCCCCATCCCCCCATTTGCTTTCCTGTTCACCTCAGGCACTAAAATCATACTTAAGGAATTTGTGGGAGCAAAAACTCAGTGTTGGAATGGACCAGAATCTCTCACGTTGGTCTAGCTAATGGCTCTTTAAAAAGCTAAGGCTGAAGTTTTTACCTTGTGTGACTCATGTCTCTTCTTTTGCAGTCTGTGGAGTAGAGAACCAGAAACCACATTTAGGAAGGTTATCTTTCCATTGTTCTTGTATTTTTTTTTTTATTTGCATGGTTTCCAAAGGCAAGAAAATCACTGAAGAATGGGTCTCTGTTAGTTACCAGGCACAGTGTGTTAACTACACACTGATCTTAAGTGCAAAAAAGTAATTGATTTTCCAAGTAAGGCAATTACAGAAAAAACTTGATCATGAAAATCATATAAATAGATTCCCCTCTCCCAGCCCACCACCAGCCATCCCACTGGGACTCAGCCTCATGGTGTGGACTCAGGGCCACCCAGATTTTTCTTGTCACCCTCCCTAACCATTCCTCCTAGTCTATTTCATTTCTTTGGGACTCCCCCTTTGGCATGCAGAACTGCTCAGTTAGGGACCCCTCAGAGCTGCCACACTTGTCTGGGACTCAGGTAAGTTATCAGTGCTGTCCCTCCCCTCTGTTTTTTTCCCTCCAGGATACTCCTAGTCCATCCCAGCTGTGCACTTCAGCCCTCCCTCTCAGCCTATCTGGATTCCCTTTGGACACATTGCCTTTTGTGGTACCCCTGACTGGCCTCTACTTCCCTTTGTAGAGCTGGACGCCCAAGTCCTATTTAAGAGACCTCCAGAGTCAGTGTCCTCTCCACAGGTTGGGGACTGAGTGGAGTCTTAACCTATCGGAACACCTGATCTGAGCCTATTCCAAGACTAAACCTTTTAAACCCAGAGTGGGTTTCATGGATTTGAAGAGACACCATGACCAAGGCAACTCTTATAAAGGGCATCATTTAACTGGAGCTGGCTTACAGTTTCAGAGGTTCAGTCCATTACCATCATGGCAGGAAGCATGGCAGCACGCAGGCAGACTTGGTGGTGGAGAAGGAGCTGAGAGTTCTACATCTAGATCCAAAGGCAGCAAGGAGGAACTGTCTTCCACAGGTAGCCAGGAAGAGGCTCTCTCTTTTATACTGGATGTAACTTGGGCGTTAGGAGACTCCAAAGCCTACCTACCTTCAACAAGGTCTCACCTTCTAATAGGGCCACTTTCCGTAGGCCAAGCAGACCACCAAGACTGAAAACCAAACATTATGCTTCTGGTCCACAACCTATCAGATTAGGGTAACAGCAATCCAAGAACCATACACACCCATTCAACAAGGAAGGGATCAGATATTCACACCAAGAAACACCACAAACATCCTAACTCCAAACGCCTAGATCCTTTCAAAAAGAAAAACATACAGACATGAACAACCAAGACGATATTGTTGGGAAAAACAAACCAGTGCTCCCATTGCAATATAACCCAAGAAAAACAACTTATCTGAAGTGCAGGGTAGCAAGAACTTTAAAATACCAATTAATAATATTAATAATTAATACAGTATTAATAATATAGAAGTCATTTCAGATTGGTGATGAAGATTTAAAGGACTTTAAATGTGATATGAATAAATGACTCAATGGAGGCTGAAAACACAAATTCACAGGGGAATAAAAACACCAAAAACAATTTGAGATATGAAAGTAGAATTTCAAAAAGAAATGAAATTGCTAAACAAAAGCCAAACTGATCTAGAACTGGAAGTGAGGAGCCCAGGGAGTCTGACAAGACGCCCGGAGGTGAGCCTTGCTGACAGATTGGACGCGGTTGAAGAGAGAATTTTAGGTCTTGGAGGCAAGGCAGCAGAAATGGATAGCTCAGTCAAAGAAAATGTCAACTCTAAAAGACCCCGGCATAAAACATTCAGGAAATCTGGGATACCGAGAAAAGACCAAACTTGAGAATAATAAATTTAGAGGAAGGAGGAAAAAAATCCTAGGTCAAAGGTATAGGAAAATGTAACAACAACAAATCAAGAAAATTTCCTCAGTCTAATGAAGGAGATTCCTTTACAGACGCAAGAGGCACACAGAACACTGGATAGGAGAAACTCCCAGCAGGACCTGATAATCAAAACACAGAACGTTTACAATAAAAAAAGAATGCTAAAATTGGAAAGGGAAAGAGACCAAGTCATATAGAAAGACCCAGCAGAATAGCACTTTTCAATGGTGACTGAAATCCAGAAGGGCCCAGAGAGATGTTCTACAGAGCCAAAAAGGCCGCACATGCCAGGGCGGACTACAATAGCCAACGAAATGATCAATGCAATTGAAGGAGAAAGAAAAATAAATTCATGATAAAAATAAGTAATTTTTGTCCACCAATCCAGCTCTACAGGAGGCAATAGAACAATGGTTCTCAACCTTTCTAGTGCTGTGACCCTCTAATACAGTTCCTTGTATTGTGGTGATCTCCAATTATAAATTTAATTTGTTGCTACTTCATAACTGAATTGTGCCATTGTTATGACTTGTAAATATCTGATATGCAAACCCCAAAGGGGTCGTGACCCACAAGTTGAGAACCACTTCACTAAAAGGAAAACCTCAGTCTGAAGAGGAGATTAAATATACCCAATATAACATAAGGAATAAATAGTTACACATCAGCTCATCAAAGGGGAGGGGGACACACCACCATACAAAATAGCAGGAATTAATAAATACCGTTCAATAATAATTCAGTATTAATGGTCTCAATTCCCCAACCAAAAGACTCAGACTAACAGATTAGAAAGCAGGATTCGGGGTTGGGGATTTAGCTCAGTGGTAGAGCACTTGCCTAGAAGCGCAAGGCCCTGGGTTGGTACCCAGCTCCGAAAAAAAACAAAAAAAAAAAAAAAAAAAAGAAAAAAAGCAGGATGCATTTTTTCTGTTGCCTCCAGGGAACAGAACATCATAAGCACAGAAAACATCTTAGGGTAAAAAGATGGAGAAGGGTATTTAATTCCAAGCAAATGGGACCAGGAAGTAAGCAGGAATAACTATTTTAATATCTGGCAAGTAGACTTCAGACAAACCAAAAGAGAAGAAGGCTGTATGCTCATTAAAGGAAAAAATCCATCAAGAGGATATTCCGATTCTAAACATATACTAGTGTAATAGTTGCACAAATGTTATAGGTGCAACCAACCCTTTTTGCTTGGATTTAAGGTCCCTTCAGGAAATGGAACCCATAGCTGAACCATATTGTCGTGGGCCATAGGGGAAACCTACTCCTACTATTTTGCTAAAGGAGCACAGCAGTAAAATGATTTCTAGTGACACATTTCTAGTGATATAGACCCACAGATCAGTGAATCCTCATGCCAGGACCCGTCTTATGGTAGATGGTAATTAACACAGAGACACAAGTGGGCAGTGTGGAGGCAGCGAGAAACCCTCGGGCACTCAGCCCTAAATGGGATGTCTTTGTCAGGGATCTATGCATGCAGACAAGGAAGCAGAGAGATCGTAAGAGTGAGAGGCAATGAATGACTCCAGTGATGCGGCGTCTTCCAGGACTGATGCACACAGGGCAGCACAGAGGGCGAGGGCACCTACAAGATCTGCACAAACAAGCCAGAAGGATTCCCAGCACGGATAAAGGGAAGAGGACACAGCGTTCTACGAAGCAGCTGTTTGCAATCGGTACTTGCTGGGGGATGGAACATCTTACCACATACCTGTAGACTGTGTTTTGATGTTTTCACCTTCACTCCTCCCAGATGCACTCTACTCCACAACTTGGTGTTTTCTACAACAACCCACTGAGTACAATTTGTGCTGCTCATGGACTCACAGGTATCGGGCCATCCACACCCTTAAAGAAAACTAACCAGCCTTAAACCGTCACTAGCTCCTCGACTAGGGGTGGGGGCTCATGAGCCCTTCCCTCTTCCAGGCTGGAAGGTTGTCAGGTTTGATCCGGTGCGGAAGATGACAGCTGCCTGTGGTCATGGGTGTGGCAGGCCTGCCATGAGCAGAAGGTGTTGTTTTGCCTCAGTCCTCTCTGACCTCTCTGACTTGCAATCTGACCCCTCTTCTAAGATGGTTACAGCCTTGGGGATATGCCCATATGTGTTCCCAGGTATATGTATAAACCGAGTTCCCATTGGTGGCCGAGCACTCTGAAAACACTCACTCTTTACCCCAATCAGTTGTTGGGATCAAATCTTTAAACACATGGACCTTTGTGGGGCATTGAGGATCTGAACGACAGAAAGTCAGATAAAGTAGTGGGTTGCCTGATGCTGCTTGCATTCTAATGCTAAGACTGGTTCCTTGAGACCTTGCTGCCCCAGAGAGGAGAGAGTCCGCACAAAGACCCAGGTGACTCTGTGTGACCTTGCCCCCAAGTCATTTCCTATTGGCGAATAAAGAAGCCAACAGCCAATAGGTGGACAGAAGAGACATAGGCAGGGTTTAGGGTTCCCAGGCTTGGGGTTCTGGGGAGAAGAATGAAGGGAGGAGAAGCTGCCCTGGGTTAGGCGAATCATGAAAATGTGGCCCTGAGGGCTGGCCAATTGGAGTTGAGTATATTAAAATGAAACAGATCGCCTTGCTAGTTTGGGCTCCAAAATTGCTGAGAGCTTCAATCCCAGATAATTCTGAGAAGCAGAAAACCACAAGAAATGAGGACAATTATACTAACAGAAGTGCTAACACACTTAGGATCTTTGGGTTTAAACGCATCAGTTCTTCCAATTTCCCAGGTTATGTGGCACCTTGTTGTAGCCTGGCTTATTCTCGAACAGATTGGGGTAAACCGTGAATCAGGTCACTTAGCTCAATTACAAAGGGTTGTTGAGCAGGCATAGCATGCTTTATCAAAAAATAAAAACCTCTTCTTCATCAGTATTTCCCCCTCTTCCATTCACCCCACTTTTCGAAAGTTCCCAAGAGTTGTCTTCCTAAATGTAATTCTGCAGCAGAAGTTGTAACAGAACCCCCTCCCCGACCTGCTGACATCTTAGGAAGTGGTCACTGCCTCATTGGTACCAGTTTACTTTTGTAAGCCCCAGAGTCTGCTTTCTGAAGCGGGACTGGAGTCGCTTACCAACATGGAATCAGTAAAATTTCTGACGTAAAACTTTTATGTTACCCATTGCTCTGGACTAAATTCAAAGTCCCTGCACGGCCTTCACCGCCTTTGGAAACCTGGCCTACTGACTGCCTCTGTACCTGAGAATCTCTCACTCCCTGTTCCCCTCTCTTCTTGTCCTTTAGAGGAACACCCCAAGCTCTTCCCAAACAGGGAAATTTGCATTAGCAAATTCTAATTTGCTAATTCACTTCTAAGAGGCCTTTGCTTGCCCTAAAGTGTCGTCCCACCCACCACGTTGCATTTCAACACATTTATCACTTTGTTCATTGTAATATAAGAATTTAATCTCTGTGAGGGCCTGTCTCTCCTTCACCCTATCCTCCATCCCAAGGCATACAATATCGCCTAGCTCACAGTGCCTTCCCCATGTTGAATGAATGACATAGGAAAGCATTGATTAGATATAATTAATTAACAGCCTAACATTTCATTATGGTTTGTTTTTAAGGTCGGTAAAACATATGTTCTCTAACAATGACCAAGACAATGCTGCCTGTTACTGCAGCCATTCAGGGCTCTTGACACCAAGAGTTGGAGCTTGGGGCTGGGGAGGTGGCCCAGCAGGTAAGAGGGTTTGCTGTACAATCATGAAGATGTGAGTTCCAATCCCCAACATTCAGGTACGGCTGTGCATTTGTCTGTAACCCCAGAACTGTGGCAGAGGGAGATGGGGTTGGGGGCATTGCTGGGGTTTTCTGGCTGCCAGTCTATCTCTAGGTTCAGTGAGAGACTCTGTCTCTCTAGGTGAGTGAGAGAATAAGGCCAAGGGTGATGGGGCAGGATACCCGACATCTCTTTATCTCCACTCATCTCACTGGTGAGTATGCTGTCTATACATGGGCACATACTGCACAATACACTACATACACAAACACCAAAAAAGAAGGGAAAATACCTGCCTGACTAAGATTATGTGGAGAAGTAAGATCCATGACTTCAGAACCTAGTTTTATTTATTTTTTCCTTTCTATGTCTGGGATCCTGAGGATGGATTAGTCTTGGCAGTAACAGCAACTGAAGATGTGGTCATACTTGTCAGCAAGAGGAACGCTGGAGGAGGAGGGAGGTACAGATCAAATAACATGGTACTGCTGTCGAATGTGTCAAGAGCTGGAAGACAGAGCTCAGTAGTTGAGCGCTTGCCTAGCATGCCCAAGGCCTTGGATTGGTCCCCAGCCCTGGAAGTAACAATGACAGTTAACGTTTGAGTGTTACTTAGTGGATTTTGACAGGCTCACTTGCAGTATTGCTTACATTTCTACAGGGAATCTACCTGTCCTCTACAGTGCTGACCTGAGAACGCACTTGGGAAAGGTATGGCTACTGTTAGAGGATATCCACCAGAGAAGACTGCTTGATATGGGTTTAAGCCGATAGAAAAATCTTCATTAGCCAACCATTAAACTGGGTGTTCCAGATTTCAGAGTAGCCCAGGCCTTTCTCAGGGTGAGCTTTTAAGCACAGAAACTATATCCTGGGTTGATATACCTCAAAGAGCAAGAACACTAGCCAGTGTAGAACTTCAGAAGCCAGAAGGACAAGGTTAGTACATTCAGGGACTTCCCAGAACTGTGGCCTTTGATGGAGTAGGCCTTGGTTTTCATTTTGGCAGACAGACCTGTCTACGTGCCAAGTTTTACAGCCTAAATGGTACTTCCACCATGGAGTTGGTTGTGTTAAGGTCTGGGGGCCTGTTACAGTTACAGAAGGAACATGGCGTTTTGCTTCCATTAGCAGCTATAACCAGCAGAGGGCACAGGTGGATTAGGAAGAAAAATAAACGGTCTAACAATGGAACAAATTTTAAATTGTAAAACACCTCATCAAATTAGACAGAGTGCATTTTATTGTGTACGCTCCTTATACTGCAATGTAGATACCTCAAGCATAGACAATGAAATGTGCTCTTCCACCATTGGCAAATGCTTAAGGCTTTTTCCATTGTTACCTTGCACACGTCCTCTAGAACTTTCAGTTTTGCGTGACTGAATGTCCCTGCCCTGGCAGCAGTGGTCTACTCTGACCATGCACGAGACTTTTGAAATTGGATGGCCATTTACATTATGAGCTGAACCTTTAGGGACAAAGGTGGGAAGTTACGATTTAAAGAGATGGATTTGGTTGTCAAGGAGTGGAGTTTCTGTGGTTGATCTCAATTGTTACCTTGATCTATAAGTACCCAGAGGTGGGCCTCTGGGCATGCCCATGGGGAATTATATTGATTGGGTTAACTGAGGTGAGAGGACCAGCCCACCATTTCCTGGGTGGGGTTCTTGGTGCTCATAGGAAGGAGAGTCTGAACTGAGCATAGGCTTGTACTGCTCACCGATTCCTAGCTGTGGTACTATGAACAACCTGAAGCTTCTGCTCCCATGACTTCTTTGCCATGACAAACTATTCCCTCAAACTGAAAATAGCTTTGTCAGGTATTTTGTCCTGGCAACAAGACAAGTAACTAATGTACTTATGTAAGTACATGTGGTATGTATGTATGTATGTATGTATGTATTCATCTATTATCTATCCATCCATCATCTAGTTTTCGATCAATATATCCATCCATCATCTATCCATCCAGTATCTATCTATCTATCTATCTATCTATCTATCTATCTATCTATCATCTATCTATCCTCCCATCCATCATTTATTTAATCTAACTATTTACCTATGTACCTGTCCATCCATCCATCTGTCCCTCCTTCCCTTCATCCATCCACCTACCTATCTATTGGTTTCTCAAGACGCAGTTTCTCTGTGTGCCCTTTGCTGTCCTGGAACTCACTTTGTAGACCAGGCTGGCCTTTTTTTTTTTTTTTTGGAGCTGGGGATCGAACCCAGAGCCTTGCGCTTCCTAGGCAAACGCTCTACCACTGAGCTAAATCCCCAACCCCCAGGCTGGCCTTGAACTCAGAGACCCACCTGCCTTTGCCTCCCCAGTGCTGGGATTGAAGGCATGCTCCACCACCACCCGACTTTGGTCTTTGTCTTTTTGATACTAGTTTATTTTACTTTAATAGTCTAAAATCTGTACAGTAGCATATAGCTATACTAACAGCATTTCCTTCATTTTAAAGGGATAATACCCCACCGTGTGTGTATCATACACATATGTAAACATTCTTTTATTTCTCCTTTGAAAGATAAATTGAATTGTTTCTACTAGTTGACTACTGTGAATGCTGCTACATGTGCCTGTATAAAAATTTTGTAGAACATGTTTTGAAGTATCATTTTCAATTTTTTGTGGGGAGGGATATGTAGCCAGAAGTGGTTTTGCTGGGTCATATGGTCTTTAAGTTACATAAGGGGTTGAGGATGTGGCTCAGTTGAGAGGATGTGCACTTAGCATGCGCAAAGTCCTTAACAGCACACAAAACTGGGTCTGGTGGTGTCTACCAACAATTCTGGCACTCGGGAGTTAGAGGTGGGAGGACCAGAGAATCTCCTTCATTAGTTAATGAATTTGGGGCCTTCTGGGCTATGTGAGGCCTTGTCTCAAACAAACAAAATAAAAGTCAACCCTGCAGGCTTTCAAGTGGGGATGCAGAAGCCCTCACCCGAGAGTCTGTATCAATAGCAGAGTGGGAGATCCATGTCGAGGCACGGGGAGCTAACAGGAAAGCTGGCCCCTGTGGGTTGGGCTTGTGCCTGGTCCCCTAGCACTCTCAGATTCATCCTCATTTGGATGATGTATATGAGGTTTTATGCCTTGGTCATAAGGAGTTATGTGCCAAGGCTTTAAGATCAAGAAAGTCCTGTGTCATAGTAATAGGAGAGACTTATGGTGTCACATACACTCTCCTAGCTCATGTGAGAGACACACTAAGTGCCAAACCAAATCCAAACATGTCACTCTGATTACTTGCAACCCTCTAGACTTCAGAGTCTCCCACATTCTCCACATCCCCAAACACTACTTTAAACCCAGGCCCTGAGAAAGGGGATAAAGGGGAAGACGTCATTGTAACCAGGCCCTGGCTTTATCTGAGAGAATATAAGGTCATCCCAGGGCAGGAGAAGCAAACTTCTGGGAGGATCCACATTTACAGAGAAGATCTGGAAGATGGGGACAGTTTTGTAACCATATGACACAACCTGGCTGACACTCTGGATGGCGTTGCTACACGGCAGCACGAGTCTTCAGTGAATGCCAAGTCTCAGGACTGAGTCCGGCTGCCAAAATGACTCCAGAGAGTCATTTGACTCAGTTCAAATGGTAAGCGAAAGATGGTATAAATCAGTGACTGTTTAAGAAGACTGGGAATGATTTCTCTTATTAAAAAAAGGGTTTGAATAGCAAGTGTGTATGCATGACTATATGTGTGTGTGTGTGAGAGAGTTTGTGTGCATGTATGTGCATGTGTGGATGTGTGTGCTCTTGCACATGTGCATGTGTGTGTGCATGCATGTGTGCACATGTGTGCATGTGTGTGTGTGTGCGTGTGTGTGTGTAAGTGGGTGAACTAGACCAGATCCAAGAATCAAAGTGGTACCCAGCCTGAAGCAGACTGAGATGAGTTTGTTGGAACAAAACTAATGTGAGTATCCTGGCAACCTCGGCCCTCATTCCTTCAGAGAATGGCTATTATTAGCACTACTTTCTATTAAGTCTCAACTGGGGCAGCATTTCATGGTGGACGTGTCTAAAGAGGAGATTCACCATCTGTCCTCAGCAGTGGCAAGTGGTGGGGATAATATTAAGTTGTCTGTCTGAAGCCTCAAAGGTTAATCATGATTTTGAAAGTTCTTACTAAAAATGCTTTTTTTCTCTCCAGAGAGAAATCACTTCAATGAGCATCAGTTGTGAGTTTTCTGGATGGTTATGGGATATGTAAATAAATAAAGCCAAGACTCTCTTATCAAGGATGAAAGTGCTAGTAAGTTAAGTTTTCTATAGTAAATTAGTTGAGCACAACATTCAAAAAAAACTTCACTATATAATTTCAATTGATTACATGATATTTTTCTAATCTTATTTACTTCAGTAATTTTCTAATATATCAACTTACCTTTGTCCTTTGTCCTAAAGAATGTTTAAGAGATCATGGAATTAATGTTCTAAAAATATGTATATATATATATATTTGGGGATTTGGCAGATCCCCAAATGGTGATTCATAGAGTTAGCAAACAGTGTAGCAGTTTCTCTCCTAGGAGCAGTAGTGAGAGAAATGGAAATGTTTATCTACACAAAAGCTTCATCAGCTGAGAGCTGGGTGAAGGAAATGTGCTATAGTCACGTGATGGATAGCAACATCTGGTGTGCAGAAAGGAATGGAATATCGACTCGCTACAATATGAGTGAATCTGGGAAACAAGCTGAGTGAAAGAAGCCAGCCTCGGGAGAGCACAAACCACACAATTACTCTTAGAGAAAATGTCCTTAGAAGTTGAATCCATAATGATAAAAAGGGGATCAGTAGTGGCCTAGATCTGGTAGAGGAGTGGGACTGGAGGGGTGGCAGGGAGCCTGACTTCACGGTTGTGGGGTTCTAGGGTGTGTGATACAGTGTTATGAAACTACGATTGTGAAATCCATGAGGCTGTTACCAGACAGTCCGAGGTGTGAGCCGGTTGGCCTTCTTGTCAGTGGTTTGCGGGTCTTTGTCATAGACGCATACACAGAACATACCAGACACACATCCACGAGCTTCCTAATGGATTCAGTCATTGACCTTATGGCTGTATCCAGAAGGGCTTTCCCCCTTCGGTCTACTGCTGGGGACTTGTGTATCTTAGAACTGCGGGATGAAAGCAATAGTGACCTACTGTCTTCCTGGTGGCTTTAATCAAAGCCAGGAGTGTAGCCTACAAATTTAGACAGCTCTGGCACACTGCCATGTCCAGTATTGAGTTTACGTTGTCACTTGGTCATGAGGGCCCTAACTTAGTCCCAGACAAGCAGTTATTCTGCAAGTCTCTTCTGCTCTAAACTCCTTCAACAAAGTCTCACTCTGTTTACGATAACATGATGAAACACCATCAAACCTGGTTTTCAATGGCAATTATTTATTTCTTGCAGTTCTGAGGGTTGAAAGGTCCAGGATCAAGGCATAGGCAGAGTGGGTGTCTCGTAGGGACCATATACCGGGTTCATATACAGCCATACATTCCCTGTATCCCACAAAGGAGAAGGAAGGAGCAAGCAGATCTGGTATGGCTTGAATATGGTTCTCCTTCTCTGAAACTCTTGTTAGAGTTTAGTCTCCATTGTCAGGCACTGAGACCAAAAACCTAATTCAATTACAGCGTTTACAAGTAAGGTGATTAGAATTAGCCACCAGAGGAGAGCCTCCACGAATCTACTGCTGCTTTAGTAGGAAGAGAAAGGCCAGCCAACACACGTGTGTACAGCGTCCCTGTGTCTCTTGCTATGGGCCAGGTAACTATGCTACCTGGGGATTCTGCAAGAAGGCCATCACCAGACAGGGTATTGACCTTGAACCAAAACTATGAGCCTTAGTAATTTTAGTTTTTTAAAATACCATCCACAAAACCATTTAGGGGAGAAGGGGTTTGGGTAGTATGGATGAGAATGCCCCCTCCCCCATAATCTCATATATTTGAATCCTTGGTTGCCAGTTGGTGAGACAGTTTGAGAAGGATTAGGTGGTGTGAACTTGTTGGAGGATTGTGGTTTCAGAAACAATATGCCAGTTCTCTCTCTCTCTCTCTCTCTCTGTCTCTCTCTCTCTCTCTCTCTGTGTGTGTGTGTGTGTGTGTGTGCGCGCGCGCCCGTGTCTCATATCCGTATATCAGATGTAAGCCCTCAGCTACTGTTCTAGTACCATGCCTACTACTCCCATGCTCCCTACCGTGACAGCGTCCTTTGGAACCATGAACCCCACATTGAATGCTTTCTTTTTACAAATTGTATTGGCCATAGTGGCTCTTTGTAGCAAGAGAGAGGTAGCTAGGACAGGGTTTCTTTTAGTTCACAATTCCAGGTGACAGTCCATCTTTGAGAGGACAACACAGGCAGCAAAAACTTGACCCATCTGGGCACATCACATCCACCATGGAGAACAGAAAGAGAAAGAAGGAACGCATGCCTGTGCACGGCTGATTGTCTCTTTGCCATTCAGTCGAGGACTGGCCACAAGGTGCTTCCACTTCACCAGAATTCAGAGTAGGTATTCCCACCTCATTGAACACAATTTCACACACACACACACACACACACACACACACACACACACACACACACACACACACACTCCCCTCCCGGTTCCCCCACAGGCCCACCTCATTGACTCTCTTCCTAGGTAATTCTAAATTGTGTTGAGTTGACAATGAAAACTAATTCTCTATCTCAATCCATGTGATTTTTTGAGGTCAGCAAGCTCAGTAAGAGCTTGGCAGTCTAACAGTGGCTCTCTGAAGCTGGAGAGGCTGCGTGCAAACCCTGTAGACCTACAGCTGCTCCATCCGAGAGCGCTCAGCAGGACTAGTCTGGTCCTGAAGACCTAGAAGATTTCTGGAAAGCCATTGTTCTTCAGCTCATGTTAGAAGGTCAAAGAGGATGGGGCCTGGTGTCAGCCTGGCAGCGGCGGCAGCAGCAGCAGCAATGGGATAGGTGTGGATGTGAGCGAGAAGTGAAGGTAGGCAGGCAAACTATCACAGCTTTCTTGTTACCTGGGCTGTTGGGAGGAGCTGCCTCTGCTGTGGAAGGGCTCTTCACCACTTAGCTTATCCTTCCCGGACATGGCCTTACGGATATGACTCTCCTAGTGTGTTCTCTGTTGCTGCAATAAATGTCATGATGAAAAGTCACTTGGGGAGGAAAGGATGAGTCTTATATTTCATCTTGCTGTCCATCAACAAGGACAGCCAAATCAGGCACTGATGCAGAGACCATGGAGGAACAGGTCCTGTTTTCCTTTAGCTCATGCTTATCTTGCTTTCTTACATAGCCCAGGCCCACCTATGTAGGGATAGAAGCCCCCCACAGTGGGCTGGGCCCTTCCGCATCAATCATCAACCAGGAAAATGTTCCACATGGACTTCTAAGGTAGGCAATTCTTCAACTGAATTTCCCCTTCTCCAGATGTGCCCATTTGACAAGCAAAGTTAACAGTGAGAGCTGCTTAACTGATTCCAGATCCTGTCAAGTTGCCAGTCAAGATTAACCACCAAAGGACTGCGGATGAGGCTCAGTTGGTAGAGAGCTTTCCCAGCATGCAAAAAGACCCAGTTTTGAACCCCAGTACTGTGGGGGTCATTGAGGTGGCCTGTGCTCTCACCACTTAGGAGGTGGAGGCCAGAGGATCAGAGGTTCAGAGTCCTCATGAACAACACAAGAGCAGCCTGGAACACATGAGATTCTGTCTCAACACTGAGCAAACAAAACAAAGAGCATTGCAGAGTGGTAAGGTGTCTTAAGAAATAAACAGTGATTTTCCTTCTTTTTAATAACTCAGTCTAGGCTCTGTCTTAGTTAGGGCCTGACTGCTGTGAAGAGACACCACAACCAAGGCAAATTTATAAAAGAAAATGTTTAATTGGGTCTGGCTTAGTTTCAGAGGTTCAGTCTATCATCATCAGGGCGGAAAGCATGGCAGCATCCAGGCAGACATGGTGCTGGAGGGTCCAAGAGTTCTACATCTTGATCCAAAGATATCCAGGAAGAGGCCGGCTTCCTCAGGCAGCCAGCAGGAAGCTCTCTTCTGCACTGGGTGGAGCTTGAGCATAGGATCTCAAGGCCCACCCCCACATTGACACGCCTCCTCCAACAGAGCCACGCCTTCTAACAGTGTCTCTCCCTGTGGGCCAAGAATCCAAACACATGATTCTGTGGGGACCAAACCTATTCAAACCATTATAGCTCTGAATTCTAGGATATTTTGTGTTTCGTCTCTCTTTTCGTGCAACCCAGGTGGTAGTAGCTGAGAAAAGAAAAAAAAAGTAAGGAAGGAAGAAAGGAAGAAAGAAAGAAAGGAAAGGGAGGGAGGAATGAAGGAAAGAAGGAAGGAAGGAAGGAAGAACAAAATGAAGAGACTCTTTGGTTTTAATCTATGTCAGGAGGAAGGATTTCTACAAAGAAATGTATCGATGTGTAGAAAATGCAGCCCTAAGAATAAGTGCAGAACTTTGATTCATATGTGAACGGATGAATGCACAGAGACAGCCATCTTTTAGTAAAACAGGAAAGGTTGATGGGATTGAGTGTTTGAAGGAATTCTAAATTTAGTGAATCATCCATACGTATGGAAAAATACTGAGATTTTCTCTGAGGAGCCCAGGGTAAGAATTGATGAAGCCAATGATGCTACTAAAAGAAGCAAACCTGGGATCATTTATAGCCCAGAGGGAGCGTCCTGATGAGCGAGCTTGCCAATCTCCTGTAGAACTAATTGGAAAGAAAATGTTGACAAAGTCTTATTTCCAATCCAAGGCTAGAGTTTAAATAACATCTACATATGGAAACAACACTTAAAGTTTTAACAAAAAATAGAAATATGGGTGTTTTTGCTGGGTTCATCTTACTGAAGCAACGAAATAGACCCTTACTTACAGCTATTTATGGAATGCTAAGTGTTAGGGACTGGAGAGGCCAGCCCTGTTGCCTATTTCAAGAAGTTCACAGTGCAGTAAGGGGAGTTAATCACACTACACTATAATGCGACATGTGAAATGTGTATGTTAATAACTGTACTGTAAGGTAGTGGGTGATACATGACCAGATTTTGCATCTTACATGAAGAAGGGGGCACCTTATATATTAGTCAGTCAGAAACATGTTCACAGGGAGGCCACACCGGATATGAGGCTTAAAACATTCTGTCTTGGTCAGTGCTCTATTGCTGTAAAGAGACACCATGACCATGGCAACTCGTATAGAAGGAAAACATTTAATTGGGGCTGGCTACAGTTTCAGAGCTTAGTCCATTAGCATTGTGGTAGAAAACATGGTGGCATGGGATGTAGCTGAGAGTTCTACATTTGAATCCCCAGGCAGCAGAAAAAAGAGAGTGACACTGTTTAACGGCTATTCCTAGTTGTCCACTTGACTGGATCTAGAGTGAACTACAATCCAGAAATGGAGGGCTCACCTGTGATCCAGATCTTGAGGCTGGAAGACAGGCTTCTGACTTGGATCTTCACATGGAGATCTTGAGAGGCATAGTGGCCGCAAAAAGCTTAGGCCCAGGCAAGGTAGTACAGGCCTTTAATGTCAGGATACTCAGGCAAGGAGATCTTTGAATTCAAGGCCAGCCTGGTACAGAGCAAGTTCCAAAGCCAGAAGTGGTGATACACACCTTTAATCTGGGCCATACCTTCTGCTAGAGGCCTATGGGAGAAGGAAGGCTCATTCTTCTCCTGCTTGCACTTACTTGCCAGCACATCTGTGGGAACCTGCTTTTTCAGGATTCCAGCTTATACAAAAGACCAGCTGAAACACCCAGCCTCATGGGATTGGGCAACTGCTAGATTCTTGGACTGCCCATTCACAGCTGCCCATTGTTGGGTTAGTTAGACTGTAAGTCATCACAATACATTCCCTTAATCTATAGACATTCCATAAGTTCTATGACTCTAGAGAACCCTGACTAATACACACTGGGCCTGGCTTGGGCTTCTGAGACTTCAAAGCCCCACCCTCCACCCCCACCCCAAACCCACCCTACCCCACCACCCCACCACCCCCAGCCCCTGTGATGCACTTCCTCCAACAAGGCCACATCTACTCCAACAAGGTCACACATTCTAATTCTTCTAAGTAGAGCCACTCTGTAATGACACAGCTTTCAAAGCTATGAGCTTATAGGTCTCATTCTTTCTCAACCACCACATGCACTAAGCACATTGACAGTCTGGGCCCTGAGGTGTGAAGAAAGAGCACTCTGGGAAGTGGACAACGTAACAGCAAAGGCAGCGTGATCTTTTAGGAAACTCAACCATCATTTTGCTGGGATATAAATCAAACTCATTTGGGAAGGAGGCTGGCAGGAATTATGACTGGAAGGTTGGTGGGAGTCAGATTGTGAAGAGCTTTTTATTCCTTTATTCACAGGACGTCTGTGCCTCACTCTTCACCTGAAACCCACAAGGAGGGCCCGAGTGGGAGAGCCAAGTGTTCATCCTTAGACTTCCACATCCAGAAGCCCCAAGACCCCTGCAATAGGACAAACCTTATTGTGTATCTGTGCTCTTGAAAGACCACCGGGCTGGGGAAGACCCCCACTGAAATCTCGAGATGACGCACCCCACCCCCCCAAGAACTCATGAGGAACTGGTCTTGATGTAATGAACAAGAGGTGTATTTGAGGAACCAGAGCTCTGGGGACGACACGTATCTCACACAGGAGACAGAGGAGTCGACCCCGAGCCCAATTAGGGGAAGGGATTATAGGGAAAATTACATAGGCAGTTGGCAACAGTCACACAAAGCAATTTCATTGGTTTGTAACTTGGGCTCAGTTCAACTCTAGGCCACCCTGCTTCTGGGGCAAGCTGACCCTAATTCTCCTTTTTCTCAGGACTGTTGAGTCAGGCCTTATCGAGGCCAGATGGTTCGTGGTGGCTGTGGCCAGGCTACCTCCCCAAAACATGTTATGTTATTCTTTGCCATGAGGTGCGGCTCGTCCTCACAGCAGGGTCAGTGGGGGATAGTTTAAAATCTTTATTCTTTCACTCTAACCTTCATGTTGACTGGGTCAGCCTTACCAATGGGGGATGTGTGTGCATACGAGAAGTCTTCTCTTTGACTTGTAGGACTTCAGAAGGAACCTTGAGAAAGACAAACACATCTTCGAGCAGTTTTATGTTCAACTTAGAGTCCAGTTTCAGGGAACTAGGCCAGATTTCTAATCTGGGACCTGACCTGTCCTTTTCTGAAAGGCAAAGGCTTCTGCAGTTCATCCTGCAAGAGGATGGACAGGCTCACTTTGTCCCAGAGAGGGTGACAATGTGGCAATGGCCCGGTCTTGGTGGCTGTTCCATTAGACAGGCCAGATCTGGTCTTCAGCAGCTGAAGCTGCGGCTTCAGCATTCCCAAGGTCCAATTCTTACAGTTGCTTAGCCTTGAACTTGACCTGAATATCAGTCTCCCAGCTGGGTTGTGGCACGCCTTGAGGGGCAGTTGAGAGTAGAAGGACCCAAATTTTAAGAGAAAGGATGCCTCCTAGGCAGAGTGTTACTTGTGTGGAAGTGACGTGTAGGCAATGGTAGGCTAGGCTTTTCCAGTTTGACGAGCTAGTAGAACTCCTTTCCCCTGGGCTCAGCACTGAACACTCGGGACCATAACAGAGCTCATGCTCACCAACCCTCACAGAGAGCTTCTGGACCTCGCTGAGGAACAGGAGTGGACTGACTTACCCTACTTAACTATTCACAGGTTAGCTCTCTGATCACATAGTTTCTAGGGATAGCTAGCGGTTCTCACAGCCCTGTAGGAACTGGATGGGGCCGGGGGAGTGAGAGGCGGGTGGGATCACATGGCAAATCCTGGGAATCAGACTCTGGAGACCACTATTGGAGTGTAGCACATAAGCTTATACACAGAGTTTGAGCCAATCCTATGTCCCTACACCCTTAGCTAACCATACCTTGCCACACTGTCGTGGCTCCAAAGAAAGCTTTGCCCAATGAGGTTGCTCAGAAAGAGCAGGGTGGGAGTAGGGATTGGGAGCATTGTGACCTGTTAGGATTTCTGTGAAGATGGCGGGAGGAGGAGTAGCCACTACCGTGCCATCCATTCCTTTTTGTTGTCTCATCGGTGTCCGGGAGCCATCTTAGATCCAAGGCCGTGTGCAGATCAGGATTCCCTCCAGGCGTGGCCGGAGCCGGTGGCGCCTCTCTCTCCATCCCACATTTTCCTTCACAAGGTTGACCTACCCGCACATCCCCTACACAGCCTCTCGACCTGAAATCTATACTGGGCTTGCCTAACTGGGAAAACAGCTTTGGTATGACCCCTAAATAAATGTAGGAACCATTTTTAAAAATCAAGTTTTTACTCAGATGACTTTCTCTGTCACTTGGAGAGGAAAATACCAGGACCGCATCATTCATTTAACTTGGCCAACAGGTTTTGGGTACCTAATATAGCCTAGCACCATTCCCAGTGATAGGAGGATGGGTGTTAGAGGATAATAGTTAAGGATACAGGACCGACATAGCTAGGAAAAGGTATGAGATGGTTCATGATCGGCTGTTAATTTCTCTCCTTAGTATGTTCTGTGTTACAGAGCTACGTTTGTCAAACTGCCTTGCTACCATGGTGATAGTTACTAAGAAATGCAGAGGCTCATGTCTGAACAGGTTACAGACCTCTCTGTGTTTAACAGATAGTGTGTTTTGGTTTTTTAGCTCTTTTTTTTTTAAATTAAATTTTGTTTACTTATTCACTTTACAACCTGTTCACTGCCTCCCTCCTGATCACTCCCTCCTACAATCCTTCCTCATCCCCCCCTCCTCTTTGCCTCTGGTGGGAGCTGGTGGGGGCTCCCCTGGGTATCCCCCTGACCTTGGTACTTCAAGTCTCTGCAAGCTAGACACTTCCTTTCCCACCGAGGCCAGACAAGGCAGCCCAGTAGAAGAACACATCCCATGTACAGGCAACAGCTTTGGGACAGCCCCTGCTCTAGTTGTTCAGGACCCACATGAAGATCAAGCTGCACATCTGCTACATAAGAGTGGGGAGGCCTAGGTCCAGCCTGTGTATGCTCTTTGGTTGGTGGTTCAGTCTCTGAGAGCCCCAAGGGTCCAGGTTAGTTGACTCTGTTGGTCTTCCTGTGGTGTTCCTATCCCCTTTGGGGCCCACAACTCTTCCTCCTATTCTTCCATACAAGCTCCACCCACTGTTTGGCTGTGGGTGTCTGCATCTGTCTGCGTCAGCTGCTGGAGAAAAGTGGGTGTTTTTATTGCATTGCTATACAGAGATGTGGCTTGAACTTGAGTCCTTCTCCCTGCTAAGCCAACATCTATCACTGAGAGCTACATCAGAAGCACAGAAGAATGGCTCTTACGTCCAGTTCATGGCCTCTGCAATGCTCTGCATCCAAGTCCTTAACAAAATTGGACTTAGAGCATGTGGACACGCTGACCCATATGGTCTGGGGCTTGTCCCAGGCTCCACATCTGCTTCTCAGCCTTATGACAGCTTGGAATAATTTGAGACTTCCTAGGAATCAGAGTAAGAACTGGCTCTCTGCAGGAAAGGCCCCACTGTGTCTGTGTCTTAGTCAGGGTTTCTATTCCTGCACAAAACATCATGACCAAGAAGCAAGTTGAGGAGGAAAGGGTTTATTCAGCTTACACTTCCACGTTGCTGTTCATCACCAAAGGAAGTCAGGACTGGAACTCAAGCAGGTCAGGAAGCAGGAGCTGATGCAGAGGCCATGGAGGGATGTTACTTACTGGCTTGTTTCCCCTGGCTTGCTCAGTTTGCTTTCTTATAGAACTGAAGACTTAACAGTCCAGGATGGCACCACCCACAACCAGCTGGGGCCTCCTCCCTAATCTCTACTTAAGAAAATGCTTTACAGCTGGATCTCATGGAGGCATTTCCTGAAGGGAGGCATTTCCTCAAGAGAGGCATTTCCTCAAGGTAGGCTCCTTTCTTTGTGATAACTCCAGCTTGTGTCAATTTGACACACAAAATCAGCCAGTATAGTCTGCTTCTACAAGGCTGAGTCCCCTTTACATGTTCTTGGCATAGTTTTCACCCAAGAAACCTTCCTGCCTTCTGTTACAGTGGCAACTCCTAGGTCCTCAATGGTAAACCTCGAAGCCTGGATCTGTCAGGAGAGAACAAGACCTGGATCTGTCATGATAGAACTAGACCTGGATCTGTCATGATTGATAGAACTAGACCTGGATCTGTCATGATTGATTGAACTAGACCTGGATCTGTCAGGATAGAACTAGACCTGGATCTGTCATGATTGATTGAACTAGACCTGGATCTGTCATGATTGATAGAACTAGACCTGGATCTGTCATGATAGAACTAGACATGGCTCTGTCATGATTGCTAGAACTAGACCTGGATCTGTCATGATGGAACTAAACCTGGATCTGTCAGGATGGAACTAGACCTGGATCTGTCAGACCTGGATCTGTCATGATTGATTGAACTAGACCTGGATCTGTCAGGATGGGAACTAGACCTGGATCTGTCATGATGATAGAACTAGACCTGGATCTGTCATGATTGATTGAACTAGACCTGGATCTGTCAGGATAGAACTAGACCTGGATCTGTCATGATTGATTGAACTAGACCTGGATCTGTCATGATTGATAGAACTAGACCTGGATCTGTCATGATAGAACTAGACCTGGATCTGTCATGATTGATAGAACTAGACCTGGATCTGTCAGGATGGAACTAGACCTGGATCTGTCATGATTGATAGAACTAGACCTGGATCTGTCATGATTGATTGAACTAGACCTGGATCTGTCAGGATAGAACTAGACCTGGATCTGTCATGATTGATAGAACTAGACCTGGATCTGTCATGATTGATAGAACTAGACCTGGGTCTGTCATGATGGAACTAAATCTGGTTAGTGCTAGATTCTCTGTGTCAGCCCAAATGTACATTTGAGATCTCCCACCCTGACCCAAGGAAGGTTAACACATGACCAAAAGCACAGCTGTAGAAGGAGGACATTTCTCCTTGGCCTGATGTCCATATATGTCTATATAACAACATACGTATACTGTGAGCTTGCTATGTACTATATGTAGTACTAGACCAATACTATAGAAGATGTGGTGGTTTGAATGAAAATGCCCCATAGGCTCAAAGGGAGTGGCACTATTGGTGGGTGTGGTCTTGACAGAGGAAGTGTGTCACTGGGGGTGGGCTTTGAGGTCTCAGAAGCTCAAGTCAGGCCCAGTGCGGCATTCTCTTCCTGCTGCCTGATGATCCTGATATAGAACTCTCAGCTCTTTCTCCAACACCACATCTGCCTGCATGCCACCATGCTTCTGGCCATGATGATAAAGGACTAAACCTCTGAAATTGTGAGCTAGCCTCAATTAAATATTTTACTTTATGAGACTTCCTGTGGACGTGGTGTCTCTTCACAGCAATGGAAACCCCAACTAAGACAGAAGTCATGAGAAAACTATGTGCCAGGCACACTGGCTTACACCTGTGATTCCAGCATGTGGGCTGCTGAGGCAGGAGGATTGCCATGATGACAGATGCAGACTAGGCTACATAATTTTAGCTCAATCTGGACTAGAGGGGGAACTTATCTCAGAAAAATAAAACAAACAAATAAAAACAAAACCCAGAATGTAGAACAACAGGCCCAGAAATAAACCCTCACAGCTACAGCAAAAGTTGTCAAAAACATGCATAGGAAGGAAGACAGTCGTGTCAATAAGTGGTGCTAAGAAAGCTGGCTTTCCACTTGGAGAGAAAGAAGCCAGAGGCACAATGCCCAAGTTAAAGATCTTAACCTAAGACCCAGAACTCAGAAGCCATTAGGGGGAAATGGAAGGAAAATACTTCAAGTTAGGCACAGGCAGGACTTTCAGGACCCAGCTCTGGCAGCAGAGAATAGTCCCAGGCATTGACAAATGTGATTGCAAAATGAAGAAGCCTCTGTACAGCTAACAACACAGTCACTAGAGCGAAGAGATGGCTTAGAGAATGGGCTAAAGGCTTTACCATCTGTGTGCCAGACAGAGGCTAGTGTCTAGAATAAAGACCATGAAGACCAAAACAAACAAACAAACAAACAAACAAACAAACAAACCCTACAAATTATCTAACCAACAAAAGGGCCAATCAACTGCACAGGTGAGTATTTGAAAAAATGGTCAGCATCTTTAGCCATTAGGGAAATGTAAATTTTTAAAAAAGAATTATTTATTTTATGGATATGACTATGTATGTAGCTGTCTTCAGACACACCAGGAGAGGACATCAGGTCCCATTGAAGATGGTTGCCAGCCTCCATGTGGTTGCTGGGAATTGAATTCAGGACCTCTGGAAGAACAGTCAGTGCTCTAACCACTGAGCCGTCTCTCCAGCCTCAGGGAAATGTAAATGTTAACTTTGGGGTGTTCTCTCACCTCAGAATGTCCAGGATGAAGAGATGAAGCAGTGAGGAGAAGCGCTGTTAGTCACTGTGGGTGAGCAGTCAGGACAGGAACTTGAGCAGGGCAGGGATCTGGAGGCAGGAGCTGATGCAGAGGCCATGGAGGGGTGCTGCTTACTGGCTTGCTCCTCATAACTTTCTCAGTCTGCTTTCTTAAAGAACCCAGGACCACCAGCCCAGGCATGGCACCACCCACAATGGGCTCTCTCCCACAGATCTCCAACTGAGAAAATGTCCTACAGTTGGATCTCATGGAGGCATTTTCTCAATTGAGGTTCCCTCCTATGACTCTAGCTTGTGTCAAGTAGACACAGAGCTAGTTAGCACAGGGAGATTGTACGATCAGAACTATTTACTATGCCGAAGGAGTATCATTTACCTTTAGACAACGAGTAAGACCGAGCTTTTCCTTCGAGGCCCATCTCAGGAAGCAGTGGAATAGCAGGGACCAGAGCCGTGAGGAGAGGGAATGACAGGCATATTGAAGGGCTGGACAGGAGCTCATCCAAAAGCATCCAATCCAGTCAAACTTAGAGGGAGCAAGGGGGTACGAGAGGATGTTCTCAGAAGGAAGAAAGGCTAGTCACAAATGAAAAAGCATAAAGCTACAACCCTGGCTGTGAGCATCAGTTCTAAGCTTCTGTGTGCCCTCTTGGGCTGCGCACCACATGTCTTCCACCTTCAGGTAGAGTTCTGCTTCTGAGGTTAGATGCACTTGGAAGGCGGGTCCCAGGTCGCCACCATCTGTTTTGTTTCTGCTGCCAATCAAATGTGCAGACACATTGGACTTCCCTGTAGGAGCACTGCAGCTTCTAGGAGCTAACTCTGCGGGCATTGAACGGCAGAATCGGAGAACAGCAGCTGACTGTTTATCCTTGGATCCCTGAAGGGTATGCCCTTGAACTCAACAGCCTAGTGGCTGCTCCCCTGCCGGCCTGCTTAATTACTGCAGAGGTAACAGCTCCCCTGGAGACTTGTTCTGGAAGTCATGGCTCAAGGTCTGCTAAAGAGGACTGACTCCCACCTCGTTTTAGGTGGTTCGGGGTGGGGGCAGAAGGAGTACCGGATAGGGTGGGACCTGGCCCTGCTGCCTGTCTGCCCGTAAAGTGGTGGCTAGAGGATGTGGTACCCTCTCCCCTCATCCCTCGCTATCTCCCTGTGGCTGTCAGGGAGAGCTAGCCGGAGGTCAAGAGAGCAGGTGAGCTGACCCTGCCCCTCGCCCACAGCATCCCTTAGGAGAGTGGTCCCTATACCTTGTCTGGGCAGCATAGTAAAGCTGGCCCTGGTGGAGCAGGTGCAGGTGAGCCAGGCCCAAAGGTGATTGTATGGGAGGGCTGGCCCTGCCACTTGTCTGATGTAAGGTGGCGTGGGTATGGGGGTGGGAGGAGGTGATGTCCTCCCCCTTACCCCTTGCCATCTGCAGTAGCCAGGAGAGCCGACCCCGGAATCCTAAGAGTGAGAGGGCTAACCTTGGCCCGTCATTGGCTATGGCGCTCAGGAGGGAGGGCCCTGAACCTTGACTGGTCAGCATAGTGGAGCTGACTCTGGAGCTGTGGGTCCCGGAGAGCCGGCCCTAAGGGTGTGCAAGCAGGAGCTCTGACCTTGCCTCCTGCCAATGGCAGAATTGGATAGCCTAGATAGAGCAGTGCTGGAGAGCTTGCCCTTGGGGTTCCAATAAGGGAGAGTTAGAGGGATGGCCCAGTGAACTATACCCAGGACAAGATCAAGGGCTGTGAATTGCCCCACCCCAGTATCTATGTCGTCTGCAGTGTTCCTGTGAAAGGGCAGGCCCTGCTGTTCCAAAACTACAAGATCTCCATGACACAGGGCAGCAACAGGATAACCATGAGGAGTGGTGATGAGAATCCAATATTGATGGTATCAGAGACGCCAGAGACCAAAGACTCATGGCAAGAATATTTGTGAGTGAGGATGTGTGGACAGAGGGATACACTGTGGGACATACTGTGACACACTACAGCTACCATAAGATGTTTTCTAATGCTTTGGTGTGTGTGTGTGTGTGTGTTATTTTGTGGGTGAGGTTGCAAGGGCAAAGGGTGGATATGAGGGGACAGGTAGATGAGTGGGATTGAGGTGCATGATGTGAAACTCACAGTGAACCAATAAAAAGTTTTTTAAAATGCTGTCTTAGTTAGAGTTTTACTGCTGTGAACAGATACCACCACCAAAGGACAACATTTAATTGAGGCTGGCTTACATACAGGTTCAGAGGGTCAGTCCATTATCATCAAGGTGAGAACATGGCAACATCCAGGCAGGCATGGTGCAGGAGGAACTGAGAGTTCTACATCTTCATCTGAAGGCTGTTAGCAGAATACTGACTTCCAGGCAGCTAGGGTGAGGGTCTTAAGCCCTCACCCATATTGACACACCTATGTTAACAAGTCCACACCTTCTAACCTGGGCCAAGCACACACAAATCATTCCAAATGCCTTTCGATTTTCTAATGATTTTGCAAGCTCCTGATACGTTGCATTCGGTTTCTTTTTTCCTGAGAATGTTTTATCATACCTGTTTCCTTCACAAAATTTTCTTCCAACATCTAAAAATGGGCCAGTTACAGGAGTCAGAAGATTGGCAAACTTTATCAAGAACCAAGATAGAAAATATTTTAGGTTTTAGCCATGTATGATCTATTCTCCTTTCTTCATCTTCCTTCTCTTTTCTCTCTCCCTCTCTTCTTTCTCAATAACCCTTAAAAGTATAAAAACCTAAAACCATCCTGAAAACCTGAATTATCGCAGACCTGCTTGCTGACTCTTGATAGAGTGTACTGGCAGTATGAAGAAATATCAACAAATAAAAGTAAAAGGCTCCAAAGTTCCTCAAACTGAAGTTATGATTGATAATGTTACCCTATGGGTTGGGGATTTAGCTCAGTGGTAGAGCGCTTGCCTAACAAGCACAAGGCCCTGGGTTCCGTCCTCAGCTCCGAGAAAAAAAAAGTGCCTGCTCACTCTGCAGGGTTCTTCTGAGATAATGTTACCCTATAAAAGAGAGCATCAGGAAACCCTAGGGTTGGCTGATCAGATGGGACAATAGAATTCGGTAAATAAGGAACTGCCCCATGCCTACCCAACTCCGACGTTCAGTCTGGTTACTCTAAAAATGCAGTGCTAGGGAGATGGCCCAGTTGGTAAGTGTTTGCTGTGGAAGCATGTTGTTGGCCTGAGTTGGGAACCCAAGAATGGTGTAAAAGTCAAAGGACTGTGGTGCTAATGTGGAACTTGACTGGTGAGGAGATAAGGCAGGCAGACGCCTGGAATTCACTCAATTGGCCTAGCTGCATCAGTGAGCTGCGGGTTCAGTGAGAGATTGTCTCCAAAACAGATGCAGAATTTATTGTGTGGGTGAAATTGTGGATTGAGAATTTAACATGTAAATCTAATTGTTAAGTTGTAAGTTTTTGGAACTTTCATTTTACCAGGCCAAAGAGTACAGCGTGTGAAAGAAATGGCTGAGAGGCGGTTGGAGCGTGGAGTGAGAACTCGCAAGAGCCCACAGAATGAGAGGTGTGTGTGTGCCAGGTGAGGTAACCACCTAGGGGACCAATTGGAGAGGGCGGCTAAAAGGGAGACAGCCGCGAGAGGGTGGCTAGTGGACCCCGTGGCAGAGTAGCAGCCGGACTGAGCGGATCTGGCTCGCGGGAACATTTTAATTTTTACCACAATAGTCGTTGGATTTGGGTTACCTCGAGTGAGTTTCCATCAGAGGGCATGTTGGGAATTTAAATGTAAATCTTCATCAGCCAGCATTCCCAGGAGGCACCTTGGGCTAAGCACTGCAGCACCTGCTAGAAAACAGCTGCCATGATCGTCTCCCGGATGGGGATTAGGGTGGTCTTCTCTCTACTTTTTGTTTGTATTGTTTTGGGTTTGTCACGAGGAGCATAGAGTTGCACTAAGGGTTAAACGAAGTAATTAAAATAAAGCACATAGCACCTTCATTGAATCTATTAGTAACACAATAAACTGACCTGTGATATTTTGTGTGCAGCTCTTTATTTGCTTCTGGTGTGAGGACTGAAGCCATAGCCTCCTGTCTATCAGGCAAACGTTCTGTGACTGAACTTCACTTCCGGTCCTACATTATACTTAGGATTTCAGATACAAAATAGCCACAGGTAAATTTATTGGCTACTTAATAAACATATATGACTTAAAAGGAAAGCATTATGTGTAGATATTATCTAGAAGGATGAAAGTGTGAAGCAGGATTTGAGACAATACACGGTCCTTGATGTTCCTTTTGTTGTTTTATGACCTGTGAAAGTCTTCCTTCTGCTATCGTTTGTCTCCAGTATTGTCCAACAGGACACTCTGTGATAGGGACTGTCTGTATCTAGGCTGTGTGTCCAGTATGGTAGCCACTGCCCATGGGTAGTAATGAATGTCTGAAAGGTGGCGGACACAAACATGGGGGGAGATTTCAGTTTCCATTAGTTTTGTGCTAGACAGTTTCTTAGCGGACACAGGTTAAAGTCATCTGAGAGGAGAGAATCTCAATTTAAAAATGCCATCTTAACAAGCCTGTAGGGTATTTTCTTAATTAGTGGTTGATAGGTGAAGGCCCAGCCCACTGTGGGTGGTGCCATCCCTAGGCTGTTGGTCCTGGGTTCCAGAAGAAGCCTTGTGGAGGAAACTGATCAGCAGCATTCTCCAAGGCCTGTGGTTCAACCCCTGCCCCCGGGTTCCAGCCCTGATTGAGCTCCTGCCCTGAATAACTTCCTTCACTGAATAACTAAGATGTGGAATCATAATCCAAATAAACCCTCCCTTTCCCATCTTGTCATGGTGTTCACCACAATAGTAAACCCGACTAAGACAGTTTTTCATTTCATTTGTATATGATAAAGCAGCCTCCTGATGTAGCTGCCTCCTTACCTGGGTCAATGCAGTTTAAAGGCAGTATTGAGCACCGGGAAGAGAACAGAACAAACAAGTCTGCCTTTTCTTGAATTTGGGTTAGTTCCACAGCCCATGACTTTATAATTCCCCGGTCTTTACTCCCAAAGCTCATTATAATTAGATGTGTAGGAAAAACAAAATTGGAAGAGCTAATTAAACATAAAAGAGTGTGTATGTGTTGTTAAACAGATGCTAATTTATTTACATATAAAAGTAAAAGGAATTCAGTTGGAAGTTAGGTGCCAAAGAGCTGTGGGAGTCATTGCCGATTGGGTAGTAATTTTAGTAAAGAATCTCGGGAGACAATAGAAGAGGTTATTGTACATCCAGTGTGTGGTCCCCGATCATAAGCCAAGGAAGGTTTCTCAGCAAAAATCTGTCTCAATCACACTCCTGATGTATCAAGAGAGGTACCAAAGTGGCCCCGATACACCCGGACAGCAGAGTCTCAGCTCACAGGAGATTTTATTATTTGGAGGGTCACGGGGGCTACCTCTGGATTGGGCAGAGATTAAGGTTCTAGCTGGAAAAGAAAGGGGGTGTTTCTCCCCTGGAGAGGGTTAAGGTGTCTTAGTTAGGGTTTTACTGCTATGAATAAACACCATGACCAACGTAACTCTTAGAAGGACAACATTTAATTGGGGCTGGCTTACAGGTTCAGAGGTTCAGTCCATTATCATCAAGGTGGGAGCATGGCAGCATCCAGGCAGGTGTGGTACAGGAGGAGCTGAGAGTTCTACATCTTCATCTGAAGGCTGCTAGGAGAAGACTGGCTTCCAGGAAGCTAGGAGGGTTTTAAATCCACACCTACAGTGACACACCTACTCAAACAGGGCCACACCTCCTAATAGTGCCACTCCCCAGTCCAAACATGCAAACCATCAAAGGTGGTTGTCTCTGACTGGCTTGGAAGAAAACGAAGGAGACAGGTAGTGGGCTTTTAGTTAGGTGCCATTTATTGAGGTAACATGCCTTCGGTCACGTAGCCTGGCAGGTCTGAGAAACCACATCAGGATCAACGGATGGTACAAACAATTTCAAAATGCCCTAATGACAAGACACAAGTCACTTACTGCTGCAGTCCAGGCTGTATGTATAGGCTAGCTCAGAGCCAGCATCCTGTGTCTGTTGAGTGCTATGTTTCGGATGTGGGCCACCACATCTAGCTGAAGAAATGGATCTTGGTTCTCAGTCTTTCCAGTTCCTTGATTTTTGCTCTTCGGACAATGCCTTAGAGTTTTATTGCTATGCACAGATACCATGACCAATGAAGTCTTATAAAGGACAACATTTAATTGGGGCTGGCTTACAGGTTCATAGGTTCAGTCCATTATCATCAAGGCAGGAGCATGGCAGCATCCAGGCAGGCATGGTGCAGGAGGAGTTGAGTTTTAAATCCTCACTGGAAGGAAGCCAGGAGCAGACTGAGCATCCTCAGGCAGCTAGGAGGAGGGTCTCCAAGCCCACCCCCACAGTGAAACACCTCCTCCAACAAGGCCACACCTTCTAATAGTGCCACTCCCTGGGTCAAGCATATGCAAATCTTCACAGACAAAATACTTGGATGTTCAGAGCGTCCCCGTACCCCTGAGTTCAGAGGGTGCTGAGCTTACCCATCTTGACCTGTAGGAATCAGTGACGCATGAAGCACTTGGTCTGTCTACAGTGAGTGGTCTCCCAACAACAGTCTGTCTATTGATAGTATTAACTTCATAAACAGATCAGAAAAGGAGAAGTAAATCTAAGTAACAATTAAATATATAATTGTTCAGAAGAAAATCATTGTTTTGCTCCTTAAGCCAAAGACTGAATGTCTCACCCCATTTTTAGGAATATTTTTATTCATTGAAAATTTCATACTTTATTAACAATGCATATTAAGCTTATCCATCTGTTCACCTCCAGCTCCCCCAAGTACTCTGTACAACTTCATGTGCTTTTTTTTTTTTTTTTGGTTCTTTTTTTCGGAGCTGGGGACCGAACCCAGGGCCTTGCGCTTCCTAGGCAAGTGCTCTACCACTGAGCTAAATCCCCAACCCCTTCATGTGCTTTTTTAACTGTAATTCCCTGAGTCCAATTAATGGAGCCCATAAATGCATGGGTGTGTGCCTATCTGCTGGGACACGAGCCACCAGCAGCCACACTCTGAGAGAAGGAGTGTTCCTTCATCCCATGAGTGTGGAACCTGGAGTGGGTTCCCTCATCTATGCTGGGATTTTGACCATCCTCACTTTTAATGTCCCCTTTCAGCCAATATGATTTGCTCCACCTAAAGTGGTTATGTCACCACACTTACTATCCCTCTGGGAATTCTCCACATCCCCCGAGGAGCCACATCAAGTCAGCAGATTTGAGCAGAATGGTTCTTTTGGACTGAATAGGGGAGATTTTGGTTGAAATACAACAGCAACCTTTTTTTAATTAATAAAACAGCGACTGCAGGAGCCATTAAAGGCTTCTGTATCCGGTGGTATGTTCAGGATGCTGGGTCACTCTCTGTTAATGATACTGTTGTTTGTGCTAGGCAGTTTCCAGGAGGACCCCAGATGCTTGCCTCCTCGCATTCATGTCCTCCTGCGCAGATTAAAGGAAGGCTGGCCCTAAGTGCGAAAAAGAGATCAACTCCAAGCACAAGCGATGAGAAGCACTGGGGCTCATGCCTTGTCTTGTATTAATCACTAGCCCCAGCCTGAGCCAGCAGCTGTGCTGTGAAGGGATTCGAGCAGCTGGTGGAGACGCCTGTGTGGCAGCAGTCTGCTAGCCCACCAGCGTGTGGCAGAGTCACCTTGGAAGGAGAGTCTGTGTCTCCAGGAGGTTTTCAGCTCACTTGTGCTCTCATGGTTGCTGGACTGGAGGGTGTGAGAAGCTGAGTCACAGTTGCCCAGTGGAGCCATTTTTAATTTCCCAGGTTCACTAAAATGTTGAGAGACACTAATTTTTATTGTCTTTGGGAGTTATTTTATATGAAGCAATAGATATCGGGGGGTTATTTTATAGGGGGTTATTTTACTAGATATTTAACATTTATCTCTTTTACTAGAATATTTGGTTTACAGGCCAAACGTGCGACCAATAAAGGCAACTTCTTGCCTTACAACTTTAATGTTCAATATGTCATTAGCTTTCATGTCATTAAGTCTACATATTTTCTTATAACCTTCTCACAAAACAAGGAGAATTGCCAACCTCAAATGTAAAGAACATAGATTCAGTCCACCTTACTTTTTTGAGACTGTATTGGCGTTCTCCAGAGGCGGTAGAGATGAGGGCCATGGTAAGTTAAACACAGCCAGTCACCTAACACCAAAGCAAGTAGCAGAAGTGATTTCATCCGTGGCCTACAAAACGAATGACACGGGCTGAGGAAGTGGAAGACAGAGTTGTGCTCAGTGTGGTGCCACTCTGACTGGACAGCTCGCGATCAGCTCTCAGGTTGGTATGAAGAGGCAGGGTGTGAGGGCACTCACTGGATCTGCCCGTGGTACACTCAAAGAATAATAAGCCCAGATGTGCGTGCACACACACAGACACACACAAACACACTCCTAAATAAAACAAATAAATACGATTTCAAGAGAACAAAGGGGCCATATTTCTATTTCAACTCATGTTACAGTGCTACATGAACACAGCCCTTTGTCTGCATGTCACTGGCCATGGAATCAGACACAGACCAAGAGAACATAGCAGGGAGCCCAGAGGCAATCCTCTGAACGCTGGTCATTAATCTTAAAGGCGATTCGTTCTTTGGTGATTTCACACACGTTTATAGTGTATTTAGATGGTATCTGTGCCTATTTCTCCTTCCAACTCCTCCTGGACTCTGTCCCCCACGATCCCTCCTAACTTCACATCCTTTTCATTCATTTATCTTTGTAACCCCCTGGGCACAGGGTTGGCCCATCTGCTGGAGCATAAGAAAAGTGTCATAGGTTGCATGGCTGAGGAAAACCGACTTTCCCTTTCCCAGCAGTGACTGCCTGGAGCGCCTCATGAGCCTCTCTCCATCCATGCTGGAATGTGGACTGGCTTGATCTAGTGAAGGTCTCAGGTAGACACAACCAGAGCTGCTGTGCGTCCATGGGTGCTGTCAACAGCCATGCCACGATTTTGCAGCAATCCTTCTGGTTCCTGGCTCTTCTGCCCCTTGTCTGCGGTGGTGGGAAGGAATGCGATACAGATGTCCACTTGTGGCTCAGCACTCCGCAGACACTCTTCCTTTTCACCAGTTGGGACCTTGGCATTAACCGTCATCCCTGGAAAGAATGGCAGCAGGTTCTCCCCTAATGCCTAAGTCTGTTAGTCTTTCATAAGAACATAAACAGGCAGCCAGGTGTGGGTGGATCTTTAACCTTTAACCTTTGACCTTTAACCTCAGCACCCAGGAGGCAGAGGCAGGTGGATCTTTGAGTTTGAGGCTAGCCTGATCTACAGAACAAGTTCCAGAACAGCCAGAGCTAAATGGAGAAACCTGGGTCTCAACACCCAACCCAAACAAACAACAAAATTGTTGTGTTAAATAAAGGATGGGGACAAGGCAACCAAGATATAGGCTGGGGGCTATTAGTTTGGGTGGTGGAACCCACCAGGATCCACACCAGAAGATTTCTACAATAGAATAGTTGGTGAATTTAGAATGCTAGGTTCCGAGCCTAGCAATTATGTTATCTGTTGATTCTAAACTAAGATTGGTGTTTTCCACCTCGAGGCCATTCAACTGAGCTCCAGGGAAAGATCTTTGAATGAAGAAGAGAAGAGAAAGGAGGGTCTAAAGTAGATCACAAACCCTTGGACTTCAAATTAATATGTGAGACTTGGATAGAAGCAAAAGGAAGAACCATAGCTGTTCATGTGTCCAAGAGATCAAGTATATTCTTCTTTCTTACCTTCAAGACAATGAGAGGCACCAAAACCCACCAATAATTGTAACTACCACCCCTCATCAAAGAAGCTTCTCTTTACAGCAAGTAGACACCATCACAGAAAACTACAACCGAACACAACGCCGAGATGAAGAAATCTCAGGGAGCTCAGGCTCAGGGGGTCTATTTACATCACAGTCCCTGTATTGAGAGCTCAGGGACCAACTCAGAAGAGGTAGAAGAAGAATTCTAAGAGCCAGAATATCAGATAGTCTGCGGGGAAACAGTCTCCCTGGTGGCTGCAGAAAAACAGAGCAACAGCAATAGCAATGGAGGTGTTGCTCTAAAAGAGGGGGATTTTGCTAGGTCCTGCTTTTAGACAAACACTATAGGCAGTGATTTAAGGCCAGCGGAGGAGGAGGAGGAGGAGGAGGAGGAGGAGGAAGAAGAGGAGGAAGAGGAGGAAGAGGATGAGGAGGAAGAGGAGGAAGAGGAGGAAGGATTGGAGGAGCCAGAAGAATCAAGGACATGAGAACATGGCCCACAGAATCAACTGACCGGAACTCAAATGGGCTCACAGAGATCAGAGAGCTTGTGTGGGACTGGCCCAGACCCTCTACATATGTTATGGTTATATAGCTCAGCGTTCTTGTGGGATTCCTAAAAGCGGGAGCAGAGGCTGTCTCTGACTCTTCTGCCTGCTTTTGGGACTGGGTGGCCTTGTCCAGCCTTGAACTGAGAATCTGTGTCTGGTCTTACTGTAGCTTGTTAGGCCATGTTTGATAGATGTCCCTGGAAGGCCTGCTCTTTTCTGAAGGGAGGTGAAGAGCAGGAGTGTTTCCCAGGGAAAGAGCAGGGGGGAGACTAGGGGGAGGGGAGAGAGGGGGAACTTCGGTCAGGATGTAATATATGAGAGAAGAATAAACAAAAAGGACAAAAAGATAGCCTAGGGCTATGTTTGTGTCAGTCTGTGTGTATGTTTGTGTATACATACATATACGCATACATATATCAATAATATAAAACACACATATCAACATATGTATGTAACCAATGTAATCAAAGAAAAAGAGGCTATCAACCTGAAAGTGGGGGAAAATGGGAGAGGTTCAAGAGAAGACAGCTAGGAGGAGCTAAGGGGAGAAAAAAGGGGGAACGTGAAGTAATTCTATTTCAAATGAAAACATTCTTAAAAACCCTTTAAAAATATATACCCTTAGTTTTAAAGTATTTTCACGACAGAACACAAAGTCTCACCCTGTTTCTGAGAAGTATTCCCTAAGTTGGGCAAAGCCTGCTTTTTAGGAGCTGCATAGTCTTTGAGGTATGGTGCGGGAGGTGGTGGGGGAGGGGTGCAAACAGGCCCCGCCCAGCATGGGCAATTCTATCTTTATGGTCAAAGAGCCTAAGAAATTGCCACTCTGGAGACTTTCTTGGAGGTGCACAATGAGTTTGGAGATGCCGAAGAGCTGATACCTCTGGGATGTACAAGAATATGTTATATACATTGGTAACCTGTTTCACATCCTTTAGAGTGCAAGGATACAAGTTACTGGAATATTACCAGTGCAGTCACTAGATGATCAAAGCCCAGAAAAGTCTGACCTAAATAAAGTTTCCTAATTCAAAATCTGAGTTTTCTTACTGAGGAAAAACAGTCCCAAACTCTATAGACTGTGAGAGGTGCGTCGAGAGCTTAAAGTGAGATGTTGTGGTGAATTTTGTCTCATGAAAAAGAAAAGAAGAGAGAAGGTGTGATTGGCTTACTTTAAAGACTCTGTGTTTAGTTTAAATATTTCATACAATTAAAACTATCTTTATTACTCATTACCAAATATATAAAGTCTCAAAGTATTTCCTGAAAAAAAAAAAAAAAACCCAAAAAACTAGGAAGCACCATCCCATGCTAACTCCAGCTACTCTCTGACCCCAGCGGTCTTGTTGCCTCCAAGGCTAGCCCCATGCAGCGACTGCCCATCTCGCAGTTACGTGTCACAAGTCCCTGTAACCCAGTAAAATCAAAACTCTAGACGCTTGTAATTTATCAGTCAGATTTATGTCAGTAAATTCTCAATTCACAAACTACTTACACAATAGACTCAGAGCCAATTGGTATTGGTGTAAGCCGCCCACTTAGCTTGGACAAGTTGTCCTGTAATAACCCACCCTTATATGATATCCATAGCCACCTGTGGCTGTTTAAAGTCACATGGATCTGGGTCAACCTCCTCTTCCTCCCTCTTCCTTCCTTCCTCTATCTCCTCCGCCTCTCCAAAACTCTCAGCCCGCCCTCCTTTTCTACTGTCCAATCACAGGCTCTACCCTTGTCTTTCACCTGCCCTCGCCTGCTTACAGACAGCCATCTACACAAAATTACCAAAACCAAAACTGTTGTGTTTTATAAAGAAGAAAAAGAAGCCAGGGATATGTTTGGTAGAGGTGAAGTCGGTGCTGGAGGTGGTGGGGAAGGGGATGCTTCTGCAGGCCCATGCTGAGATATCCCTTCCCCCCTGAGGTACCAGGCACATGACTGCTGTAGTACAGAATAGAGTTTATTTAGAGTGTGGGGAAGGGAGTTGAGGGAAGAGGGGGGTTGGGGGAAGGAGGAGTAGAGGCCGGCCATGAACAAGTGGGGGGAGAGGGGAATGGGAAGAAAAGGGACAGAGAGAATAAGAGGGTAAGAGAGTAAGGAGGGGTCAAGCAGTCCCTGGCAATGGTAACTGTGGGGCAGAGCCTAGAAGAAATGCTAACAAAAACAAAACAAAACAAAACAAAAACAAACAAAACAAAACAAAATAAACAAAAACCAAAACAGACAAAAAAAACAAAACAAAACAAAAGAAGAACATTAAAACATGCAGGGATGGGAAACAATGGTTTCTTCAGTAAATGGCATTGGAAAAAGTAAATATGTAAACATCAATCATAGCCTTCTCTAACATCATATTAGAAATTAACTTGAACCGGGTTAAAGACGTACTTGTGAAACTGAAAGCTGTGAAACTCCCCACAGAAAGCAGAGGGACACTAATGGGAGGAGAAGCCCTTGGTCCTGCCAAGGTTGGACCCCCCCAGTGCAGGGGAATGTCAGGGGGGATGGTTGGGGAGGGGAACAGCCTTATAGAAGAAGGGGAAGGGGATGGGATAGGGGGCTTATGGCCAGGAAATTGGGAAAGTGAATAACATTTGAAATGTAAATTAAAAAAATCCAATTTAAAAAAAGAAAAGAGAAGAAAAGAAAGCTGAGGGGAAGGTCCCTGACATCGGTCTTTGACATGGCTCAATGACAGTCAGTCACCTACAAAGCCAATGACTTTGTTTCAGTGAGGACATCAAAAGAGTGGGTAACAATGGCAAAAATAAGCAAACAGACTTTGTTGAACTAGAAAGCTTCTGCATAGCCATGAAAACAATCATCCAAACAAAAAAAGCAACCCTCGGAAAATATTTGCAAGCCCTGTATCTGATCTGATTAATAGGCGAAATATGTAAACAGTCATGCACTCAACAGCAAAAAGCAATTTGATTTTCAAATGGGTGAAGGATCTTAGTGTGATGACCAGGACGTCTGAGCAAACAGGAGAATTTCAGGGAGCTGCCCCTGAAGCTTTAGCCCGAGTTTACGAAGTAAGAGTCTGTGTCAGAGAAGTAGTTGAGGGTCAGGGACAGAACTCAATAGACACTCTTCCAAAGAAGACAATCGGACAAGTACATTTAATGTGCTCAACATAAAAGCCATGCAAGGTGGGCTGGAGAGGTGGCTCAGTGGTTAGGGGCACTTGCTTCTCTTACAGAGGACCCAGGCTTGATTGTCTCACAACCATCTGTGTGATGGTTTGTATATGCTCGGCCCAGGGATTGGCACTATTAGAAGGTGTGGCCCTGTTGGGGTGGGTGTGTCACTGTGGATGTGGGCTTTAAGACCCTCATCCTAGATGCTTAGAAGCCAGTATTCTGCTAGCAGCCTTTAGATGAAGATACAGAACTCTCAGCTCCTCCTGCACCATGCCTGCCTGGGTGCTGCCATGTTCCCACCTGGATGATAATGGACTGAACCTCTGAACCTGTAAGCCAGCCCCAATTAAATGTTGTCCTTATAAGAGTTGCTTTGGTCACGGTGTCTGTTCACAGCAGTAAAGCCTTAGCTAAGACAATCTGTAAGCCCAGTTCTGGAGAACCAAATGTCCTTTTCTGGCTTTTGGATACTAGGCACGGACATGGTACTCAGGCATACATATAAGCAAACATTCATAAAAAGAATAATATAGAAGAACACTCATACACAAGATAAAAATATGAAATATTATCTCATGTGTCAGAATTGTCATTATTAAAAGGACAAGTGATAATGAGTATTGAGAGAAGGGAACCCCAGCCCCGCTGGAGGAAGCATAAAGTACTACAGCCGTGATAGAAGATCGTGTAGAATTTCTAAAACATTAGCAATCAGACTACCATACGGTCCAGCTGTCCCATTTCTGGGCACACATTCACAGGAAACCAGCAACTTTGATACCCATAACCCTGTGCCCTCCGTAGCATTATTTACCATAGCCAAGACAGAGGAACAACATAAATGCACAGTCACGGATGAACAGGGAAGGATACTGTGGTGCAGTCACACAATGGGATATTAGTCATTAAAAGGAAACCTGGCCACCTGTGGGGCCGCCTTGATGAACCTGTAAGAGGACAAGCTATGTAATATAAGCCAGGAATAGGAAGGTAAGTACTGTATCATCTCATTTGCATGGACAATCTAAAACAGGTGAACTTCAAGAAACAGCAGAATGGAAATTACAAGCGGTCAGAGGTTGGGAGGAGTGGTAGCATTGGATAAAGGGTAGAAGCTTTCACTCATAAGACGAGTAATGTTCTGCTTGCTCTGATCTAATGCACTGGGTTCTGTTTACACACTCAACACTGTAGCGAATGTACACCCACGTATTGATATAGGTCCCGCCATTTGTAATCTAGAGATGTCAAGCCAGGTTATATTCCCATCCGCAGCGCATAGTAAGAGTACCTGCACGGTATATTTAGCATATGTACCTGCACAGTATAGTTAGCATCCCTTGAAAACTAGTTTGGGGAGTGTGCACACAGGGTTGAGAGGTGGCTCAGTCCATAAAGCAACTGCTATGCAAGTGTAAGGACCTAAAATCAGATCCCCACAAAAGCTGGACTTGGGGCAAATGTTTAAATCTGGGCTGTGGGTGGGCGAAGACAGGTGGATCCCTAAAGGTCATAGGCTAGCTAACTAAACAATCTGTGTGCTCTAGGTTCAACGAGAGATCCCGTGTCAAAGACTAAGGGAGGGAAACATTAAGGAAGATCTGAAATAATATCTGGTCTCTATGTGAAAGCACACACGGGTATGTGTACTCTAACACACCTGCACACACTCATGTGAGCATATGCCCCTACGAAAAAACATAACAATATTTTAAACTTATTTTGGGCCTGGGCATCATTGACACATAGCAGGCAGAGGCCTCAGACTGTTCAAGGCCAACTCTGTCTACACAGGCCCTTCCGCAAAAAGAAGTTTCACTTCCTAAGGAATATAGTAGCTTAGCCTGCATTTCTTCAAATGGTTCAATTGGGCATAGAAATTGCGTTTTATATTTCTCTTGAGACTTTCAAACACTTATTTGTTTTTGTGTGAGTATACCTGTGTGCTCATGTGGAAGTCAGGAGACAACTTGCAGGACTCAGTACTCCTTACATAGGTTTCCAGGATCTGACTCTGGGTCTCAGGCTTGGCAGCAAGTGCCCTTCCCTGCATAGCCGTCGCAGCAGATCCATAACCTCTTGTTTTATTGGTTAGAAAAGGATCTTGGTCCACCAAAACTTAAAACATTAGCCCTTTACCTGGCATATCTTGTAAATATTTTTCCTAGGTTTGCATCATGTTCTCTTGATAGGTGAGAAGGATTGTTAGGGGCTGGGAAGAAAGTTGAAGGGAGGAAGTTGGAGAGGGGAGTGTGAGAGAGGGGGCATCGCCTTCTAGTCACTCCCCTTGGGGGACTAATTGAAGATCAACTTCGATGCACCGGAAAATAAACTTTTTGCTTTTGCATCAAAGAGGGGGAGAGGGCGGGAGATGGACATGGTCAAAGCATGATACATTCGTGTGTGGAAATATCCCAGTGAAGCTCTCTAATTCGTATAATTTATATGTCAAATACTTCAAAGGAGTGTGCATACATGTGAGCTGAGGTGGTTTGGTGTTCTTAAATGTCGAACTTGTGAAGAATCTTCATGACAAAAAGCACCGATTGATGTGAATTTATTCCTGACTCTGAGAAGCTGCAAGGAAGAAACTTCACGGAGTTTGAGATGGATGGACAAGCTGAAGAATCTTCTAGCTGTGGAAGCTGACTGACCCCACACAGATCTGACTTGGCCAAGTATGCTTACTGATGGCATGTGTCGGTTTGAAAACTAGGCGACTAGCCATGAACTCCTGTCAGGCTTCTATCTAATAACCTCGGTGGGTTGGTGTAAAGGCTGAGAAGGCCTTGGGCTGTGATGGCCACGCAAGAACTGACGTCAAGTCCGCATGACGTCATCTGAGCTAAGGCGATGGCCGCTTAGGGGCCTCTGGAGGGTAGGAGACGTCACGAGGCGTGGAGGTGATCAGCTTCGGGATCCGCTGCTGGTCTCTGGCTCCCACGGCCCCGAGATCCTAGGCTCAGGAGCCTTCTAGACCCTCCGCCTTCGCCACGCCCTCTGCGAGCCTCTGGAGCTACCCGCCGCCAGCCAGCTCACCCGCCCCGCCGCGGGCACGCGCACGCACGCAGCCGCGCACGCGCGTCCCCTCGGAACCCGGAAGTGCGAGCGGAGCCACGTGGGTGGAGCTGGCGCGCAGGTCGCATGGGGGAGTCTATCCCACTAGCCGCCCCGGTGCCGGTGGAACAGGCGGTGCTGGAGACGTTCTTCTCTCACCTGGGTATCTTCTCTTACGACAAGGCCAAGGACAATGTGGAGAAGGAACGAGAGGCCAACAAGAGCGCGGGGGGCAGCTGGCTGTCCCTGCTGGCGGCCTTGGCGCACCTGGCCGCGGCCGAGAAGGTCTATCACAGCCTCACCTACCTGGGGCAGAAACTAGGTACCTCCGCCCCGCCCCTGTCCCTGAGGAGGAAGGAGAGGGTGTGCACTCCCCGGTCTGCCTTGGTCTGGGTGCCCAGTCACTCTCGGCGGCCGGCTCCACTCTGCCCAGGTCTCCTCCCACCGGTCCCCCTCCTTCCCTATTCTGCCGCAAGCCCCGCCCACCGGCCTTTGCCTTCGCTGCCTAGGTGGAATGGGCGGATGCCCTTTGCAGGGCATGCTCCAAACCGCGTGGGTTTACGATTTTGCACCGTGCATGGATTGGTTTCATAATTGACAAGTTAACTAAGTTCTATGTCCCCGTTCCAATTCACTAGTTAGATCTCACAGCGGCCTGAGGAGCAAAACCAGGCGGTGGAACCTAGGTGTGTTAATAAATAATTTCATCTGGCTTCTTATACAGAGGGGAGCCCGATGCCCTCTTCAGTCCTTCAGTGCATGTTAAGTGAATGGAGGAATGAGTGGATCCTGGGGCAGGAAAGGCAAAACCTTAACTGGAGAAGAGTTAAGGGAGGGGATGGTAAACACCGCTAGCCCTCATGTAAGTTTTAACCCTGAAAATAAGATGCAGAAACTCTTAACTGATCATCACTACGAGAACCATCCGCTTTTAGTTGATAAGTAATGCATAAAAGTCAAGGGCTATTGCATTCAAAGCGTTACTTTTAATAATAATGGCAAGTGAGAGCGGTCTACCAGAGAATTGGGGTGGGTAGTCCAATACTTTGTTTTCTTCTTGACCCTTTAGTTGTTAAAAGTTTGAGGGCCTTTCATGAATGAAGGATTCACATCTCTGACATAAAAGAGAGCATACATTACATACAGAGTTGATCACCTTCTGTTGCAGTTAGCTTACTGAATACTGAACGTTTGGTAAACACTCCAGGGTAAGGGCTTTCTGAGATCATAAGGTCTGTAGCTTCTCAAATAATTGCTACTTAGTTATTGGTAAAAAGTGGTCAGAGGTTTCACTCTTGGTATATTTTTCTCTCTACAGTGTTACTGCAGCACAAATGTGCATTTGCTATTACAATGCTACAGTCCTATTTTCTACAGTGTAGTGAACTGGGCATGCATTTATGGGAGGTGGTAGGTCTCAAAACTGATCACCTGCCTTGAGTTATCAGATTGAGTGTATACATAGCCTTTATTCAAAGCATGTACATATATTATAATTTATATGATGCATATTCATGTATGTCTGTGATGTGTGTGTGTGTGTGTGTGTGTGTGTGTGTGTGTGTGAAAATTGGCTATGTTCTAGCTGTAATATTGACAGTGGATAATATTCTGGTAGTTTAGAATGGTTTGGGCTTCCTGCCTATGAAAAGTGATGATTGACCCAAATGCCATAATTCTTAACTTTTTCGTTGTTTGAGCTCATCCATAGGGATTTGATAAAAGCTGGAGCATTACTTCTCTCCCCACCCCTGATATATATGTACATATTATTGTATATATAACCAGATGTAGAGAATGAGGAAGGTCAATTGGGTTTCCTAAAGTACATTTGTGAATTCCAGTGGTAAATAAATACATAAATCTGCACTGAGTTTGAATTGTAAGCACCAGGATTTTGTATAAAAAGAACTGGTCACCAAGTCTACAAACATGTAGAAGTCCTTTACTGACTCTGACTTGGCTTCTGTGAAGCGGCCCTTGTGTAAAGTGCCGAGTTCTGCTTGAACCTCAGGTGTCTCATAGGTGAGCCGATGTATCAGTTCATACTGGGAAACATAACTCGGGGCTCCAGGGCTGATCTCCCTCCTGAGGAAATGTTCTAAAAAAGACACGTTTTAGTGCTTTGTAACGTAAATGCTCGGGTAATAGTATAGGTGAGTTCCAGAATTTAAAATTTAATGTCTTTGTGCTTGTATATTGGTACATATATGATATTATGATTACCAGACAATGAAAAAAATTGTTATTTAAAGCACTATCATGTGTTTTTGGAATTCATATGGTATTCTTTGTGAAGCAAAATGAAACAATTACGCATACTCTTTAAATCTTTTTGAAGCATTGCTTGGGCATGGTGGTACATGCCTTCAGTCTGCCCGCTCAGGAGCCAGAGGCAGGTGTGAGTTTGAGGCCAATCTCGTCTACATAGCAAGCCCTGAGCCAGCTGGGGTTGCATGGCGAGACAAGGGAACATGGTTGGAGATGTCTGTAGAGTTTTTTGAAGGCATAATTGACAAAAATTGTATGTACTTGGGATATCCAACTTGATGTTTCTCTCTGCATTATGAAATGACCACCAGGCGCAAGGGAATTGATGACTCCCACCACCTCACTCTTTCCGCAGTGAGAACACTTAAGGCCTACAGGCTTAGCACATTTCAAGTGAGTCTAAACTGTCGTGGTACAATGAGCTTGAAATCTCCAATGCTCCTGAGGCCGGAGCAGGAGGATGGAGAGTTATTAGGTCAGTCTGTGTTACAAAGTGAGACCTTGTCTCAAAAGAAAAAAAAAAAGTCTTTTGACCTCTGTCTGAGGCAGTAGTAGCTGGTCTTGATTAAAAATGCAAGCACAGGCTTTCAAACAAAGGACAGACCTGACAGGGTCGATCTGTCAGTGTCCTGGCTCTGTCCCTGAAACACTGGGTGTGACTTTTATCTTGGCCCCTTCTCTGTGCTTTGAGGGCAGAAAAACCACCAGTTTGGGGAAAGACTGTGGTTAAACTGTGCTGAGTGGCAGCAGTGTGGGATCTAAGACTGTCATACCTGTCTGCCCTTTGATTCATTACAGGGACACTTCCCCACCTCCTAATTGATAAACCTTGGCATACTTGGAGTGACTTAGGAATGGATGTTTAAAAGTTATCACAAAGAAGTCGTATGTTAAAATGCTTAAGATGCTTAACATGTTCTTTATGCTTGAAATTTTATGAGGTAAAAGGTGGAAACTTTGGAGAAATAACAGTCACTGATAACTAGAACATTCTGGGAAAAAAATCCAAATCATCATAATTTGTAAATTGAAAATACTGGAAAAGAAAATAAGATGGGCGTTTCTGATCGCTTCCCAGGATGAAGGAAGACCGATCCTCATTGGGTACTAGAACGGGGACACTGTCCTCGTTGGGTACTAGAAGGCAGGGTAGTCAAGAGATAGGGTGTTTTGTTGAAAGCTCTGAGAAAAGAGACAGAATTAAAAGTGAGGCATTGGTGATCTTTCTTCTATGTATTAGTTTCATCTACTGGTGATAGGTATTGATTGATAAGCTTTTAAAGGTATCATTTGAATTTATATTGTATTTCTGTTCACTTGTGATCTGATGAAGTCAGACATTACTTTTTTCAATGCAGAGTTCAAGTTTCTGCCCTGGCCACACCCCTTTTTAACAGTGGAAGCCAGTAAACAATGCGGTCCCCCATCCTTCCTTTCACTGAAGCATTCTGAGCTTAACAGAAAATCTCCAAGGTCTTTGTACATTTGTGGAAACCCGTTGTAAGCACTCATTTCTTTTCGTTGTGCTAAAGCCTTGCATCGGGCTCTTTGATGCGAGACCCAATGCTTAGGAAAATATCCTTGAAACTGGCTGTGATTAGAAATGTAGCTAGTCATGCTCAACTTCAAGACTAGTGATTACCCTTCCGTTTGGTCCTTGTGACTGTTGTCAAGGATGTAATTGCTCTGATTCTTTTGCAGAGTGTTTTTTTGTTTTTGTTTTGTTTCATTTTGTTTTGTGTTGGAGCAACAGTTATTTATAATTCGTTCTTGGTCTTAATAATTCACAGTGTAGTGTGCTTGTATTGTCAATCGTTCTTGGTCTTAATAATTCACAGTGTAGTGTGCTTGTATTGTCAACCCGGTGAAGAACACTGCACACACACCCCTCCCCTGAGACCTAACTCTCATTTCCTGGCAAGGCCTGAAGATAAGATTCCAAGGGTGATGCCTCTCTGAAGAAAAGCAAAGTACCTGGGCTGCCAGGCCTAACTGAAGTGCTATTATCCACGGGTTCTCTATTTTAAAAAGGAGAGGTTTTTTTTTTTTTTTTCCTTAGATCCAAGTTTTATGTTATATGTAAAGTAACTTTTATTCACCTGTTGTAGTCGTCATCTCTGAGGCTTATTCACGTTGTCTGTCTGCTAACCTAGGCCTAGCCCTGGAAGCTTCTGGCCTTCCCACAATCTTATCCAGGCCTAGAATGTTTTCAGCCTCTGAGGCTTACTGCTGAATCAGCTCACCCTTTCTCGCTCTTTCTGAACTCTGACTGGCTGGTCATCTCAGCTGTTCTGGCTCCAACTCCTCCCCAAGCTGACTGATTCAGTCTGGCTTCTCTGTCAGCCTCTGCCATTTCACTTTGCTTGGTCTCAGACTAACTCTGGCAGTCTGTCCTGACTCCTCCTCACTCTCGGGCTCGTTCTGGCTTCACCTGTGTCTGACTTGTTCTCTCTGTAACCTATCTCTGTACAACTGTCCCAGTAAACTGCCTCCTACCTCCTTTCTCTGTGCTGCTCTGTAAAACTCTCTTGGTAAAACTGCTTCCTCTCCCTTTTTTCTTTCTCTCTGCCCTGCTCCTTCAGTCGCTCCCCTTTCCTCTCTCTTCTTGTGAAAGTTGAGCATATCCTGTTCTGACAAATCCTTCTCTCATTCATCACTTTGTCTGCCACTCAATTAGACATCACTTTCAAACATGGTTGCTACCTTCTACAAAGTAACTTTACCTTCATTGTTTAGGATTAAAGGCATGTACTGAGGGCATGTCTGTATTCCAGCCAGAGGATTTAAAGGTGTATACTAAGGGCTAAGCCACACCATGACACAGTCTTGGGGTTCACAGTGAGATCAAGTATCCTGGAACAGTTATATGCTAGGGTAATGATGTTCTAAAGTAATTTTGAATGTGGAGTTGGGGGAAATTGAAACGTGAGTAAGAGAACCCCAGCTCCATCGCTACATGGATGACTTTGTAGCCAATGCTCATTTGACTTGTTCCTCGGAGCACATTGCAGCCAGGAGCTCTGTGGACTCCACCGGCTCTAGTTTTTTTCAAGTGGGTGTTGGGAGGCACCAGGTCCTTTTGGTTCCTCCTCCTTACCTGTCATCTGCTTATGCCATCTGCTTCCCAGGGGGACAGTCCTTCTTCAGCAGGAAAGACTCCATCCGCACCATCTACACATCCCTACATAACGAACTGAAGAAGGTGGTGGCCGGCCGAGGCGCCCCGGGTGGAACGGCTCCTCACGTGGAGGAGCTTCTCCCCCACCTGTCAGAGCAGCTCTGTTTCTTTGTTCAGGCCCGGATGGAGATCGCAGACTTCTACGAGAAGATGTACGCCCTCAGCACCCAGAAGTTCATCAACACTGAAGAGCTGGTCAGCACCCTGGATACCATCCTCAAGAAGTACAGCTCTAGGTGAGTGCACAGGAGAGCACAACAGCCTGCCAGCCACACGGGCTCTAGTTTTCCCTCACTCTTAGGAAGGTCTCCCCGGGATCCCCAGGAAGGTCTCCCCAGACAGCAGGTGCACGCTTGGCCCTTTGGGTTTAGTTGATGGTGCTGGATGGATGCTTCCAAAAGTCATCAGGAAAAACAGAATTCACACAATAGAACAGTTGCACAGGGCCCGGGGAGATGGCTCCGTGGATAAGAGCGTCTGCTCTGCAAGCACGAAGCCCTGACTCTGTAGCCATGTAGGCTGGGTGCCACTCGTGTGCCTGTAACACCAGCACTAAGTAAAGATGTCGTAGACAGGAAGACTGTTGATGATCAGCAAGAGATCCCGTGTCCACTGAACAGGGCCGAGAGAGATAGAGCAGGGTGCCTGATGTCATCCCCTGGCCCCTGCACCAAGGCACACGCACCTGCGTGCACACATACAGCTGAATAGAGAGCAGTGTGACCAACCAGCCAGTAGTCTAATAAATGCTCTCTTCAGAGAGACAACCTGGGAGTTTACCGCTGTTACTCTCGTGTGGCTGCGAATGTGTGTCAGAATTCTTCTGTTTTTGTTTTTGACATTTAGTGAAGGCATGTGTCTGTAAGTCAGGAGGACAAACTTAAGTGCTTTGGAATACCTAAGAAATTATTGAGAGGCCAGTTTTAACTTAAAAGGTGTTATTCAACTGGAGAATTGCTGTTATTTGAAACAACCTACTCCTTACAAAGAGACAGAGTTCTTTGCGATGTGCTGCACACGGCCTAACCCTGGAAACAATCCCTAAAGAGTTGTAGGAGCACTCCCGCTCCTGCTTCCTCTTTCCCCTTTGTCCCTTCTCCCCCCTCTCCCCTACCCCCTTCTCTCTACATGCTCATGGCCGGCCTCTACTCTACTCCTCTACTCCTTCTCTACTCTTCTCTGCTCTCTCTCACTTTCTGTGCCCTAGTACCCTCTTAACTCCCTTTCCCATGCCTTGAATAAACTCTATTCTATACTTAAAAAAAATAGTTGTAGGAACGTAAGAACAACTTAACCAGAGCGAAGGGCTAAGTTTTATTTTGGCTTCCTTGGAGCCTAACACAGTAGATACTACTTGGATTAGAAGGATCTCCTTTGAAGTATATCATGTTTGGATGTTTTGCCTGCATGTATGTATGTATATCACATGCATGCCTGATACCTGTAGAGGCCAAAAGGACTAGAGTTATGGAAAGTTGTGAACCACCATATGAGTGCTGGGTATTGAACCTGCATCTTCTCACAGAGAAACCAGTGCTCTTATCTCTGAGCCACCTCTCTGAAACTAATTGCAGAGGCTAGAGAGATGGCTCAGCAGTTAAAAGTATATACTGCTCTTGCGGAGGACCTGAGCTCAGGTCTCAGCATCCAGTGTCATGTCTTGTCTTTATCTGAGGCTAATTGCTGTAGTACCAGGTTCTGGAATGGGTAGTTCACAACCACCTGTCTTAGTCAGTGTTCCATTGCTGTGAGGAGACACCATGACCACAGCGACTCTAATAAAAGAGAACACTTCACTGGGGTCGGCTTACAGTTTCTGAGGTTCAGTCCATTATCATCATGGCGGGAAGCATGGCAGCTGGCAGGCAGACATGGTGCTCGAGAAGGAGCTGAGAGTTCTACATCTGGATTGGCAGGCAGCAGGGAGAGAGACTGACACTGGGCCTGGCTTGGACTCCCACAACCCCATAGCCTATCCTCCCTCCCTCAGTGACACACTGCTTCCAAAAAGGCCACGCCCACTTCAACAAAGCCCCACATCAAGTAAAGCAATACTCCGGGGGTCGGCCTATCAGGGCCATTTTCATTTAAACCAGCACAGTCTGTAACTCAGCTCTAAGGGATCTGATACCTCTTGCCTCTGTGCTCCCATACTCATGCCATGCGGTCCCCCAAACCCCATACTTAAAGTAAATTTTGGAAAGAAAAGAAAAACTGCAAGCAGAGTGTGGTCAGCCTCGTTACCATTGGACCAGCAGTTGCAGTCCTATGTCCTGACAGTTCCTTGGTCTGCTGAAACACTGAGCTGACTGCTTAGCGGGCGGGCTTTGTAGTACATTTACAAACATGAATTAATGCCAATAAGGCTGTTAAAAAGCAAGGAGGGAGAAATGGCTTAGAACCCACACCCTGGCTTGTGCCCATCTGTAACTGCAGCTCCAGAGGATCTGATGACCATTCTGACCTCTGTGGGCTCCTGGATACACACAGTGCACAAACTCACTCAAGTACACACACAGGCATACAAGCAAGCAAGCAAGTAAACAGACTGCAGTGAACACACATGTCCTCTGTCCAACCTCACGTCATGTTAACATTTGCCATGCTGGCCCTTCTCTCTCGGTGTGGATAGCTTTGTCTGTCTCTGGAAGTAAGATACTTCCTCTGCCCTGGCCTCGCTTTCCTGCTTGCCTGTCCCCTTTCTTTCTCCCCCTCCCGCCATGCTTTCCTCTTTTCTTTAGAACCAACGTTCTCCACAAGTTGTTGGCAGTGTCCTGTCTCAGACATGTCCAGGTTTACTGGCAACTGTGACTTAGTGTGTATATGTGGATCTCAGCCACTGAACCGATCTGAACACAAGTTGAGCTGTGAGGTACCAGAGGAGGGGAAGCCAGGAAACGATGTCATAAAGCTAATGTCTGTGTTAGGCAGACTGACATTATGAACCAGGAAATGATGTCATAAAGCTAATGTCTGTGTTATGCAGACTGACATTATGAACCAGGAAATGATGTCATAAAGCTAATGTCTGTGTTATGCAGACTGACATTATGAACCAGGAAATGATGTCATAAAGCTAATGTCTGTGTTATGCAGACTGACACTATGAATGCTTAGCTTTTTTTGAGGTCCAAAAATAGCTTCCTCATTCCATGCATCTTAATAAGTGTTGAACATTATTTCTTTATAATGTTACGAAGCATTTGTTCAGACTTTCTGAAGGTTTGTTCTGAGAATTATGTCCTTTGAAGCAGAGTATTGGCTGTAAGTGGTGATCTCCAGTGACAAGCATCAGGAAAATCAGAGCTGGCTCCTACTTGTGATTTTTTAAAAATGATTTTTTGATGCTGCAAAAGTGATGAACATTCAGTAGAAACCGTGCTTGGAATTTTGGGCTTTAATTATTTCCCAGGTTTAGCCAAATGTAGACATTGGGCCACCTCAGCTGTCAGCCAGCCTAGCTGTTGTGAGGCGAGGCAGCAGACACTAGTGCACTGCCGGGACGGTTGGTAGGCTAGGGGCATGAAGCGCCTTTAGACTTGTGATATTTTAAAGTTAGCATGGGTCACGTGTCCAGGAGCATCTGCAGGAGGGTTTCTGCCAGCATTATTCTGTTAGCTTAAGCTGTCAGCTCGCCACAGCCCAGAGTCATCTGAGGGACTGTGAATTGGGGGGTCGTCTAGATCAGTCTGGCATGTGGACATGTCATCATAACTGCTGACAGATATGGGAGGCCCATCCTACTGTGGGCATGCCTAAGAAAGCCATCTGAGGAGCTGGAGAGGTGGCTCAGCTGTTAAGAGCACTGACTGCTATTGCAGAGGACCTGGGTCCAGTTCCCAGCACCCACATGATGATGCACAGCTCTAACTCCAATTCCCGGGGACCCAGCACTGTCCTCCAACCTCTACAGACATAGAGCATGCAAGTGGTGCACACAAATGCAGACAAAACACTCACATGCATAACATTTAATAAATAAATAGAAAAAAAAAACCAAACATACAAAAAACCAAGAGTGGCTAGTGCTGGGGGGGTCTACCCTAGTTTGGGAGCAGAGTTCTCTAAGACAGTGACTCTGCAGAGGAGACCGAAGAGTAAGAGAGGAGCACTGGGGAGGAAGGGCCATGTTCTCGCCTGCCCAGTCTCCTCTAGAGAGACTAAGGTCCTCCTGCATCTTCTTCCACCCCCTCCTCTGAAATTATTTTGAAGTGGAACAGTGCTTACAGATGGCAGCTGCCAGTCTAAATTCATACATTTATCTCCTGAAAATATAAGTGAGTATATCTCATTACATTGTATATAGTAAGGGGTAAATTTACATATGTGTGCAGCACTTGCTCACAGTAAAAGTGTCACTGTAGAACATGGCCAGAACGTTCTAGAACACTTTTTGTAAGGCAAGTGAAAGTAAAATTGTAGTACTCTCTTGACTTTGAAATAGTATATTTTATTTATTTATTTTTAATGATACGTATATGTGGAGGGGAAGGCATGTGCATGTGCGTGCAGTAGCCCATGGAGGCCAGAAGAGGGTATCAGATCTGCTGGAGCTGGAGTTAGAGGTGGTTGTGAGGCAGCTGATGTGGATGCTGGGAACTGAGCCCTGAGCAGTCTCTCCAGTCCCTGAGATGGTGTAGGGTCATCATTTCACAGGAGCTGGAAACAGAGGGGAGAGGACAAAAAACAAAAATGAATGTGACTCAGTTTGAGTAAGGATCAGAATGCACAAGGTCTTAAATATATCTTTTGAGGATTTAAGGAAAGTGATTTTTAAAAAGTGTTAGATATTTTTGTGGCAAATGAATTTATGAATTTAGACTGTTAACTGCTAATTTTAGGTTTCATTACAAAATAGTGGGTTTTATTGTGCCATCTTCTTACATAGGAGTCACTTTTCTTTACCCTCCCCCACTGGCCTCTCCTGGCCTGTGCCCTGCCTCCTGCTAGATGGCACCTTTATTGCATATATCCACTGTGCTGTGCCCTGCCTCCCCTTGGTCATTTTATTTTTAATCATGGTTAACTACGAAGGGGGATTTGAAAGTGGAATTGTTAATAGTTGTCTGGTAAGTGCTGTATCCCTTTATTAAATGCCTTTATCTCTTTAGCTTTGGGGTTGCAGTGTTTATAGCCATCTGTAAAATGGGTCAGTGAACACTAAAACAATTTATCTGTGGACAACAGATGTCTTAGTATTTTTATATTATTTAGTTGCACACCGTGAAAAGAGGATCCCTTGTTCTGATGAGAGCCATACAGTTCTCAGAGAAAATAAATGAAGAATTACAGTCAGTGTAATTTCTCCTTAATTTTGGATAGAAGTTAGTTACTTTCATTAAAAGAAACCCCACAAAATTCAGGCTATTTTCCTAGGAGACTAAGATGAAATGCTCAAGATATACCATATTTAGATATATTCTAAAAAATGAACCAGCCTAGGCTCTGTCTTTCTGCCCCCGACACTGACTTGGCCCCTTAGCACTTGCCTGGCAGTGCAGTGCGTTTGGAGTTTATGCTGTTGCTGCTTTGAAATTGTGCAGGTTTCTCAGTGTGAAGTGGCATTTCCATTGACTTCTGCCCATCCCTCCCTAGATTTCACCACCCCATCCTCAGCCCTCTGGAGAGCAGTTTCCAGCTGGAGGTGGGCGTGCTGAGTCATCTCCTCAAGGCCCAGGCCCAGATCTCCGAGTGGAAGTTCCTCCCTTCGCTGGTTACCTTGCACAATGCTCACACGAAGCTTCAGAGCTGGGGCCAGACCTTTGAGAAGCAGCGGGAGACCAAGAAACACCTGTTTGGGGGGCAGTCTCAGAAGGCCGTGCAGCCCCCACACCTTTTCCTTTGGCTGATGAAACTCAAAACCATGCTCTTGGCCAAGTTTAGCTTTTACTTCCACGAGGCGCTGAGCCGACAGACGACTGCTTCAGAAATGAAAGCACTGACTGCCAAGGCGAACCCGGACCTCTTTGGAAAGATCTCCAGTTTTATCAGGAAATATGACGCTGCCAATGTGTCCTTAATTTTTGACAACCGGGGCTCAGAGAGCTTTCAGGGTCATGGCTACCACCATCCACATTCCTACCGAGAGGCCCCCAAGGGAGTGGACCAGTACCCTGCCGTGGTGTCTCTGCCCAGTGACAGGCCCGTCATGCACTGGCCCAATGTTATCATGATCATGACAGACCGAGCATCCGACCTGAACAGCTTGGAGAAAGTGGTCCACTTCTATGATGACAAAGTCCAGAGCACCTACTTCCTGACCCGCCCGGAACCCCACTTCACCATCGTCGTCATTTTTGAGTCAAAGAAATCTGAGAGAGACTCCCACTTTATTTCCTTCCTCAACGAGCTCTCACTTGCCCTTAAGAACCCCAAAGTGTTCGCAAGTCTGAAGCCTGGCTCCAAAGGTTAGCAGGAGCTTGGCCAAGGCTTTCCAAGACTGGCTACGTTGTCCTTAGCTGAGCAGTTTGTGGTTTGTATTTAGGTTAGCTCATGCTGCTTTCAGAGCTGAGCTAAAGACGGATCCTCCCTAATCATGTTGCACAGTTCATAAGCAATTAGGACCAAGGACGGAGTCTCCAAAGAGTAGTCTAGAAGAACCATGGTGACTGCTGCACCATGGCATAGCAAAGGAGTATCAACATTTCCTGATTTCCCTGTATTTCATGTCAATCGAATATTTATTGGTCTTTCATTTACCTTTCCAGATTTGTTTTTGTTACACTGTGCCCAGATGCACTTCCTATGCACTTCCTAGCATCCTTTCTCTCTCTGTGTCCCTGAGGAGCTGCAGGGAGAAGACGCCAGATGGGATTGGTTTTAGTTTCCTCAGCGGTCGTATTAACTAGTTTTACAAGCTAATCTGATTAGTATTATAGTGTAATTAGAATCTTGGTGAGAAATTTCTATCAGGTGGTGAAGTGGGAGATGACCGATTGATACTGGTCCTTAAAGCAGTTTAACCAGCCACAGGTCCTTTCCTGGTGACCTTCAGCTCCGTCCGCACTAGTCTTCACCTTTAAAGGGTTTGGTAGTAGACTGTCCCAGATCCACCCAAGCCATTGTGTTGGGTTGTCACCTGCTGGGGGTCACTTCTCTGCAGCACAGTTTATTTTTATAAAATCCAAATGACGGACTTCATACTTTGTGCTTGCTACACAAATCAGTTCTGTCTCATGGTCATCAGGTGATCCTGCAGCACCTCTGGCGTGGTTTCTTGCCTTCTGGAGATTAAGTTCAGAGTCAGTACTGGTCGGGTTTCTCAGCACAGGCTACCCTGTCCTTTCTCACTGTGTGTTCACAGGGAAGCACACGGAAGGAAACCACCAGGAAGAACTGAGCTGCGACTGCTGGGTTTGTCCCTTGGAGTTTATGTAAACATTATGGTCAGATCAGTGCTTCCCTCGAGATTGTATGGAGCCATTGTCTGGCGGGGCGTCCACAGAGCCCCTCCAAGTATGGTTGGTCTACCTGTGTAAGAGTCCGCCGGCCAAGTTCCTGCATCCCCACTTTCACACATACTTAAGCCAGTTGTCTTTAAACAGAGGGTAGTGATTTCTCTGCAGCTTCTCCAGGTTCTACACAAATATGAACAAATTTTATAATATTGACCTTGACATTAAAAAAATTGAAAACATTTGGAATTAAAAACCTAACCATTTTTCTTCTTTTTGTGTTTTGCTGAGAAACTGAAAAATAATCCTTGGTATGTGTTTTTGTGTTTTTCTTGACTAAAACCACCATTAGCCTTAATGATGTGGCTCCCAGGCACCTAAAAGAATATAGGCTTTGGTAGACCATGGAGGGATGTATATAAAACATATATAAGTGTTTATTACTTCAAATGGTCAAATATATACATATTTGAATTGTATATTTATTTTTAAACATATTTTGAGTAATCTAAGAGGTATTTACAAAAAACAGGAAGCAGATGTGAATGTTAAGAAAATCTAAAGGCAACATAAACTCTTAAGTCCCTATGCACTGTCAGTATTTGGAGGGACCTCAAAGATTGGTACTGTCTCTTTAATTGTTTCCTAAGCTCCTCAATAAAGTTTTATATATATTACATATATATAATGTTTTCTCTGATCAAGCAAGTTGTATTGTGTACATATGAATGTTTGTGGGGTTCTTCTCTAAGAGCCTCCTGAAACTGGAGGGCTGGGCTGTGGGGCCCCTGGTGTCCACCACACAGGTTACATTTAGACTCAGGCGTAGGGGCTGGACAAGCATGTATGCTGTAGCACACAGGGTAGGCAGTAGGCATCCTCCCTCGACTACAGGTCATGCCACACTGGACTCCTCCTTTCTTGGACAGAGACTTCTTAGGTTGGGGGAGGGGGAGGCAGGCGGGGTGGGGGGGGCTCTCTCCAGCCCCGAGGGCTGGGCTCACTGCCTCCTCCTCAGCGTTTTCTAGCTTTTCTTTCTTGACCAACTTTATCAGCTTCTGTGGAGCCAGCCTTTTGATTTGTTTGACTGCTGTCTCCCCTGGTTTTGCATCCACATCCCCCTCCTCCTCTTCCTCCCCAGGCAGATCTGAAGTCTTGTAACATTCCTGGCCACTGAGGAACACAGGTCCCAAGTCAGAATGTAGCTAGAAAATCATTGAAGGAGAAAACTCCACAGAGGTCATGGTGAACATAGGCAGGATACAGGCCTTTGGGGAGGCAGGGGTGACATATGCACACAAATATAAGATGCCCATATTTTGGTTCAAATCAAGAAAAGAAAAGTGATTTTTATTGGGATTTGCACCCTAGAGGTGAGGCTGAGATCTGCAGTGTCTGCTTTGCTGATGGGAGTAGAAATGTGTACATTTCCTGCGGCCCATCTAATTTGACATTTATTTCTAAACCACAACCTTCAGTTCTGGGTGCCCGGAAGTGTAGCCAACTCCCTTAAACGTGTTGTATTTTTAAGGTGCTTTGCATGATGTACGATCACGTGATTGTGAACTGAACAGTCTCGCTGTGGTGTGGCTCAGCCCTAGCACACACCTTTAGCTCAAGAGCTTTCAGTAAACTGGATTAAATAAAGTCAAGGATAGATCAAGAGACAGAGCAAGCAACCAGTTGACAGGGAGTGAAAATAAGAAAACCCAGGAAAGAGAAAGTGGGGCCTTTGAGTTGAAAAGTATTTAAGACACAGGAGAAGGAGCTTTTTCCTTTTGGGATGTGGGTGGAGTAGGAAGGTCAGCTGTATGCTTTCTCTGCCTCCGGAGTCTGGCTCCTGAGTCTTCACTGGGTAATTGGAATGTTAGGAGTTTTCGTTTGTCAGCTTTGTCCTCTTTGAGGCCCAGCCTGGTATCTGACAATGTCATTCTAAGGAACGTGTTCAAATGAGGCCACATGGTTAGCAACCAAACCCTTTGTACATTGGAAAGGTTTTCCTTTCAAGAAGGAGGTGGGACTTCCCCGCCCGCCCTCCCCTCGGTGATCTTTAACATGGCTCTTGCCTTTAAATCTCACAGGCAGCTTTGCGGTTCTGTTACCTTGGCATTTCAGCTTCTAAGCTCAGCAACTTTGTAAAGTGGGGCCAAGAAAACATGGGCTGTCTTTTTCACGGGCTAGTGTGGGGCTGTGAGAAGGCCGCGCATGTGACACTGGGTTGGAAATGGACCGGAAAGCTGTAGGAATAAAAGGCGAGCCACACTTCACTGGCTTCAGTGTGATTTCTCATGTTCTCTTCTCTCTCATCAAGTCAGAGGAAGCCCTGTGCTTTGCGACGGGGACCGGTGTGCTTTACGACAGGGACCCATGTGCTTTACGATAATGCAAATCTCCATGGCTCTTTGCTCCTAGCTTTTCTGGTTAGTTGATAGTGTCATTTCAGATCTGTGCCACTGGGCTTTATTAGGCTACCCTGTCAATAAGACAGAGGCGTATTCATACTGTCCCATGTGACTGTGACTGTATCTTTCTTCCTACAGAGGTTGTATGGCAGAGGTTACCAAGCGGTGATGTTCTAATTACAATCTCTGTTGATTAGCCAGAACATGTAAACACAAAGAAAAATCTTCAATTATCTACCTAGCGGTGTGGTCAGTTTGATTTCTTACTGTTTTACCCCACTGCTGGGGATTACACTCAAGACCTTATGGTGCTGCCACTCAATGGGTCCAGCCCTTGTTTTACCTTTAAAAAAAACAAACAACAAAAACAGTTTCCTCCCAACTGGTACTGGAGACTGAGCCTAGCTTCCCATATGGTCTGAAGCTAGGCTACTGACACCGTAGCCCCTGTCCTAAAACAGCTTTAAAAATAGTTCTTAGCATGGTTAACCACACCTATGTGGTTTAGTTTGTTTTTAAGAAATGAATCTTCACATTTATAAGGTTTTTGTTTTGCTTTTTAGTTTTCATTTCTTGGAATTAGAGGTAAAATTTTTCTCCATTTTCTCCCTCCAACACTACTCTTGGACCTCTTTGTCCTCTCTCAAATTCATGGCCTCTTTTTCTTTAGTTGTATGCATGAGCACAAACACACACACTCTCTCTCTCTCTCTCTCTCTCTCTCTCTCTCTCTCTCTCTGTCTCTCTCCCTCCCTCCCTCCCTCCCTCCCTCCCTCCCACATATGTAAATCATACAGAAATACAACCTGCCTGGTCCATTTAGCGTTACCTGTGTGTATGACTTCAGGGTTGAGCTCTTGGTATTGGATAGCCAACTGGGCTCTTCTCCAAGGAGGACTTTTAGCATTTTTTAGGATTTTTCCCTCTCTTAGGTTTAACTTAAGATTTGAAACACAACAGGGCCTTTTCCCTCTTGACACAGACTATGTAAATATTATGGGTTTCCCTTCTTGCTTCTGTCTAATTTTCTCTCGTTTGCCAGTGCCCATTTCCCCTGCATCCCCCCTGCATCCTCCCCCCCTTACTTCCTGCTGGCTTCCACTAAACTGTTTTTGTTCCAGTCCCCCCAACCCCTGCACACCCTGACTTTCAGGAAGCCAGAATAAGACCCAGTGATTTGACCCAGTTTGAAGAAAGTCACATTTGACAGTAACCATTTTGAGTTTTATTTATTCATTTTCAGGAAGACAGAAGAACAGAGGGCAAAGGTTAATGCTGACACCAACGGCACAAGCGTAATTATGCCTTGCCCCTTCATGAACACTTTTGAGCCAGCTAGAGCAAAACAGGACTGTTTGTATCTAGCAGATAATTGGGCAGAAAACCAGATAATTCTGGCAGAAAACACTAATTAAAACAAAAATCTTTTCAAGCTGTGATAGTGAATCTTTGTCGTCAACTTGACACACACCCGGGAAGACGAAGCTCAACTGAGGAATTGCCTTCATCAGTTTGGCTTGTGGGCACATCTGTGGGGTATTTTCTTGATTGCTAATATAGGAGGGGCCAGCCCACTGTGGGAGGTACCATCCTCTAGGCTTGCGGGCCTTGGCTGTAGCTGAAGGGGAGCCTGAAGACAAGCCAGTAAGCAACATTCCTGCTTGGTCTCCTCTCCTGCCCTGGCTTCGCTCAGTGGTGCACTGGAACCTGTAAGTTAAAGTAAACACTTTCCTTCCCAAGTTTCTTTTGTCATGGCGTTGATCGTAGCAAAAGAAAGCAAATTAGAACACGTGCATTTCTGTGATTTTTTTGTTGTTGTTGTTCTTTTTTTCGGAGCTGGGGACCGAACCCAGGGCCTTGTGCTTCCTAGGCAAGCGCTCTACCGCTGAGCTAAATCCCCAACCCAATTAAAAATACACATTCTGTTTTTTTTTCTACTGGTGTATAAAAACATTACTTTAGCCTCTGATATTTTTCTTTAAGAAAAAAAATTTGAGAAACTGGTCTTTCTTCCTTTCCAAAATGAGAAATTAGAAGCTATCCCAGGTGACCGACCTGCTGCAGAAGCCCTGGGGCAGAGTGATTTAGCAGTTTCTCTTCTAGTCTTCTATTGGGTTCCTGTAGCCAGTGTAATTATTTCGTGGTCCTTTGCCTGATTTACTTATTCTAAGTGACTTCTCCAGAGGAAATGAGTCAGAAGGAATGGGTTGGACAGGTGCGCTCTTCTGCTCCTGGGGACATCTCTTGGTACTGTGTAAATCTGTAAGGCTTCCTTGATTGTCACACTGTGGCTTGTCTGCCTACTTTTTCAGCCTGCTTTGGATGACAAGGACTGTTTATAAGGTGCTTGAAACTGAAAATCATATGCTATATGCACTTCAATGCTAGAGGACGGGGGAGGTAAATGGCTGCCCTTTTTGGTAGCCCTCTACCTGACACAAGCCAGGGATGGGACTCTGAACGCTGGCTCAGAGAGGGTCGTGTGGGCACCTACATTGGAGCACGCTCTGAAGGGCTTCTTGGCATTGCAGCTGTGACTGCCAGAAGAGAAATGAACAGTGGGTCCTGATACTGAACAGAAGATCGTCCTTCAGCCTTTTGCTAATTTGTCCCTAGGGATACTTCTGCTTTTGCTGGTCTGGAAATTGCCGAGTGGTTCTGGAATGAATGCAGTTATATTTGATCTGAGATTACAGCGATGCAGTTGGTTGATGTCTGTCTGTGAGGGACACTCTGATCCCTCTGGCTCTTTACTGGTCTCCGTGGCCTTAGGCTAGGCCAGTGTTAGGGCTGCCCCAGAGCAGAAGCAGATAGTGTGTGAACTGCTCCTTTCTAGTATTCATCCATCTCTTCACTCATTCATTCATTCACTCACCCACAGTAACTACTGAACATAACTATGCTAAGATTGGGATATAAGGACAGCATGTTCCAACCACCCTGGCAGCTGGCCTTTGGGAGAGCCTGTAGCCTCTGGGAGAGCCTGTAGCCTCTGGGAGAGCCTGTAGCCTCTGGGAGAGCCTGTAGCCTCTGGGAGAGCCTGTAACTGGTACAGTAACAAATAGCTCTCAAACTTGTTACACTTGCAGATTCTCTTCACAGATTGCCAGGACTGTTACTCTCTGCTAGTAGAGAAACTTGCCTCTAGACCAGCGGTTCTCAATCTTCCTAATGCTGCAACCCTTTAACACAGTTCCTCCTCGTGTGTGTTGTAGTGATCCCCAGCCGTGAAATTATTTTTGTTGCTACTTCATAACTGTAAATTTGCTATTGTTATAAATCATAATGCAAATATCCGTGTTTTCCGAGGGCCTTAGGTGACCCCCGTGAAGAGGTTTTTCTACCCTAGGTTGGGAAACGCTGCTCTAGATAACTGAGTCAGCACCTATCAGAATCCCTGCTATGGGCAGCACAGCATGGGAGTAATGTAGTAGCTGTAGGAGGACCCTAGAATTTGCACTTCTAGCGAGTTTTCAGTTACTGTACTTCTACTCGATCATCGCCTCGTGCCAGCTTTGCCCATTAAAAACGTTCCGGATGCATAATGTGCTGTAGTTTGCCACTAACACCATTGGCAATTCAGTATTTTATTTTTATTTTGGAAATTGTAGATTTCTCCCTCCCCTCTCTGCTTCCCTCCCTTTCTCCCTCCATCCATTCTTGGGTGGAGAACCTCTTTGAGCAACCAACCTCTTTAAAGCAACAACAAGACAAAAACATTTAAAAAACAAACAAACAAGCAATATTAAAAAAAAAAGTATAACTGCAAAATGTATTTTGCAAGCTCCAGGAGAAGAGTATGTTGGGATTATCGAGTAGAGGGGCAATGAAAGAAACCAGCTCCCCGGATGTGGCTTCTTTTTCTCTAGGCACCCTTGGCTTCTCACAGCACCCTGGGCTGAAATGTAGTTATTGTAAAATGGCTGTCTTTAGTGTTTTCAGTGGAGGATTTGTCTACCAATCTTGCAGAAACAGATTCAGGCAATTGGCCAGAGACATAAGTAAGAAGCAGGACTGTCATTACCACCGAACTTTAACACGCGCGTGAGCATTTCGCTTACAGAGCTGCATGTGCACCGCATTTGGTCCTGGTGCCCTCAGATCTCCTGGATCTGGAGTTATGAATGGCCGTAAACCACCACGTGGATCCTAGGAACCAAACTCAGGTCCTCTGCAAGAGCAACAAGTGTTCTCAATCACTGAGCCATCCCTCCAGCGCCAACCCCTTATCCACTGCTCTCTTTTTACCGGTTTTGCAGAGTCTCACTGTGATTCCTTGGCTGGCCTGGAGCTTGGTTTGTAGAGCAGACTGGCCTGGATCCGCTCTCCTTCATCCCCAATGTGGTAGGGTTGGCATGTGCCGCCACACCCAGAATTTCAATCACAACGTTCTAAACTGTTTCCTGAGCTGGCAACAATGTCGCTAACCTCTGCGGACTCTCAGCCGCCTGTGATAAGAGAATCTCACCGATTCATCCCATAGACTTTTTGGGTTATTTTGAAACTTATGTCCCTCCCTTGATTTTTCAGGAAAGAGGACTTATCTTTGTGCTGTGTCTTGGCTCTTCTGAAGTTAGACCCTTGGCCATCGGCCGATGGTGGCAACATTAGGAAGAGAAAAGAAGTTAGGTCCCAGGGCAAACTCTTGCAGGGGATACTGGAACCTCGGCCTCCCTTTCTGCCTTGTGTGGCTGTGACCTTCTAAACTATTCATGGTCCCAAGGTGCTCTTCTAATACATGACTTATGGCTCACGAGAAAGGAAGACAAGGGAGGGACAGAGAAACTAGAGTGGAGAATCCATCTGGGAAGTTAACCCAGCAGTGTTGATGTTAGTCATGGAAAAGAATACTTGGCCTATTCTCTTGGTGCCCTTCCTTTATTCTGATTCAAAAACTCATGTAGAAGGGAAGGTAGGCTATATACAGGCCCTGAAGGGAAGATTCAGGATGACAACCTTCTGGGTACGGCAGTTACATGATGTGAGCGACTCAGTCACTGGTTCTTACATTGGTGGGGATCCCAGAGTACTTCTGGATTTCTCAACAAAGGCTTTGACGGTGGGTGTTACCCTGGGGTCATGATAAAGACAGGATAGATACATGTGGACTTTAGTGCACCTCAGCTGATTTACACCTGATCAGACCCTCTGCACATTGAGGGCCTCTAATGTGAAGTCATCGCAGGCCAGTGTTTCTCAACCTGTGAGTCGTGACCCCTTCAGGAGTTGCATATCAGATATCCAGAGTATCATATATTTATATTATGATTTGGTATAGTAGCAAAATTACAGTTAGGAAGTAGCAACAAAATAATTTTATGGTTGGGGGCCACCACCTCATGAGGAGCTGTACTAAAGGGTCACAACATGAGGAAGGTGGAGAACCATTGCCCTAGGAGGAGACACAACTGGGTAGGTGTTAAGCTACTGGAATGTAGTTTCACCCCTGTGTCCATTTAACCCTTCAGATGACTCCTACTCCTTCTACCTCCTCTGTCCTTCCTCTCTCCTCCACGCCCCAAGGACTAGGATAGTAATAATGTACCTTAGAGTCTGATCTACAGGGAATTACAAGGCTCTTTCCAAATTGAAAACCCTGGGTCTCTGGCAAACAGATCCTCAGAAGGACTATCTCCTTACCACGGTGGAAAGTGTGTCTGCACCTTTGTGGGACCTGTGCTCCGAAGCCCCTTTACTGGCGGAGATGACTCCTCTGTGAGGCAGTGACATGCTGTGAGGTTTCAGTTCAGGCTTCTCCTGGCCTTCCCATGCTCACATAAATCATGGGCTGTTACTGAGTCGAGAAAACGACTCTGACAGGAAAGTGGTAATGATCACCAGCCTCATCAGTGACTATTTATGTAGAGCTTTTCTTTTTCTAAGTGGCTGGGAAGAGAACATGTGGGTCTGTTAATATTCAACATTCTGCCTGTGGGATTCCTCTTCTGGGTCAAAGAGTTCCCTTGAACGATCTATTTCAGTAGCTCCTGTGTTTTCTAACACTACAGAAAGTCCTAGATTCTTCTGTGTTATGAGTTACATCTGTTCTCTTGGTACTAGCTGTGCCTCAATTTCGTTCCCGTGACAGAGTTTATAAAGAACTGGTGCTGTTCCTGCAGCTCGACAGGGGACAACCATTACAAAATTCTTTCTAAAAAGGGAGAACCGAATTTTCTCTGGAGACTTAAAACCAATCTGCGAATAGAACTTCAGAGCAGCACCTGGCCAGTTCATTCGAGAGGCCTGGTGAAATAGCCCACTTCACTCTCCCAGGTAAACCTCTCCTCGTATGTAGTGTTTCACATAGAGCTTGCTGAGTAACTCACCTTCTCCTGAGTGTTCTGGAGGATTTGCACACATTTCTGGGTGTACCACTAGACCATCAGGAACTGGATCTTATCCCCTTTTCCTTAGTCCCTGGCATGGTACCCAGGCGCCGTTAGTGGAATTGAAATCTTTATTTGAATCTCATATACAGTCAAGCTTCCTTTACTGTTAATCCCAATCCCAAATTATTCCCATGATTTTATTCAAAGTAAAATCATATGAAACTCATTCGGGAACATAGGAAACAGTACATGGTGCGTTGGTGCATGGTTGACTGACTGAAGGTTGTGTTTTGTCATGAATACTGCAGTGTGTTGTCACGGGTATGCAATCTCGTCACTTCCTGTCCAAACCCAGACTCCTTTCACGTTTCTTCTTCAGCTCTCTCTGGGTCACTAGCGCAGGCCATGCTGTCTCCTGTGTCTCAAATGTTTCTCCTCACCTCTGTCTTTTTTTTTTTTTTTTTTTTCCGGAGCTGGGGACCCAACCCAGGGCCTTGCGCTTAGGCAAGTGCTCTACCACTGAGCTAAATCCCCAACCCCCCCCCTCACCTCTGTCTTATAACCCATGCTCCCTTTCTGCTGCTCACCTAATCCCAGTCATCCTTTGTCAGGAGTCCCCAGTCTGTCCCTTCCCGGCACTGTCCAGGCTCCATAGACAAGGACTTGTCGGCTTTGCCTTGGAGCTTGAATGCTGAGTGTAGGTGGGTGAACATTTATCCCTGACTTACTTCCTTCCTGCTCATCACGGAAGCTTCTAGTGTCTCTGCCTGCTTTTGCTAACATTGGCATTTGCAGCCCTTCGCCCAGAAGCTGGCTGATCCATCACACAGCAGCAACAGTGTCCAGGACTGCTTGGCGCTGTGGTCTCTACTGCTTCCACTGTACCACAGAGCAGTTCCATTCTTGGGTCTGCATGTGGCATCTACCCAGCCTTGTACAAACCATGAAGGGCGGGGTTGTCGTCTGTCGACTTATGTGCACCGAGCATTTATAACAGGTGCCATGGAGTATTTGCTGAGTTCATAAAGGCATCTTGGAAACTGAATGGCCTACTGCACCCGACCTGAAAACCAATGTCAATGAAAGCCCCCTTCCCACCCACGACTCCCAATCCTGTGTCAGGCTGTATTTTCATACTCATGGCTTAAGAGTTGAGTGCTGTTCCACCAGTAGCTTCTCCATTCATATTTCCTGAGGCCACACGGCTGGGCATTTTAAAAGCATCGTTCTCAGTGGTACATTCTGACTAGAAGTGTGACCAACTAGATCAGAGGCCTTCAACCTGTGGGTCACCACCCATTTGACAAACCTCTGTCTCCAAAAATATTTACATTATGATTCATAACAGTAGCAAAAGTACAGTTACAAAGTGGCAATGAGAACAATTTTATGGTTGGGGGTCACCACAATATGAGCAACTGTATTAGAGGGTCGCAGCTTTAGGGAGGTTGAGGGCCACTGCTCTAAGGGAAGGGTTTGGGGTCCGGACATTCAAGGCATCTCTGCTTTTACAAGCGTAAAAGCACAGATTGCTTTGGGCAAGTACCGAGGAAGACTATCAGGTGTGGGAAATGTCTGTCTTTAAGAAGTGCAACAGCTTTAAGCAAGAACAGGTTTTAAACTAAGACAGTGGGGCCAGGTATGAAGGTGCACACCTCTTAATCCCAGCACCCAGGAAGCAGAGGCAGGCAGATCTCTGAGTCTGCGGTCTGCCTGGTCTACAGGACAAGCTCCTGACCAGCCACAGCTCCAGAGATCCTGTTTTAAAAAACCAAAAATAAAATTAGACATTGGGGTGAAAAGGATGGCTCAGTGATTAAGGGGACTGCTGCTCTTGCAGAGGACCTGGTTTGGTGGCCAGCAAACATATTCCTGACTACAGTCCTGGGGGATTGGGTGGGGGACTGGTGGGTGGGGCAGTGTCTGATGACCTCTACTGGCCTCTGAGGACATCAGGCACGCCTTGGGTGCATATACATACATGCAAGCCAAACAGTCAGACTCATAAACCAATGACTCTGAAAGCAAGATATTTAAAGCTGAAAATACCAGTTATTTTATGTGTTGAAAAGTCCTGCCAGGCGTGTGTCTGCCACGTGTGTCCACCACATGCTGCTGTTTTGCTGTATTGTCATTTACTGTACTGCCTTGCTGTTTGTGGTATTGTCACCTCCTAACTTCAAAGCTTGCCCTTCCATTCAGTTTGCTTGTACCTCACCTGACCAAGAAGCAGGCAGTGACCAAAGCCTGGCCTTAACCATGCCTGGTATGTCGTGATGCTGTAATAGGAGAACAGCAGGATTAAACTGTAAGGCATCTGAGAGGGTGTAAGGGTGTGGCTCTATTTCTGTACTTGGACTGCGTGTCTTGGATGCTAGACAATGACAGTTTTGAGTTTATTGGAGTGGAGTTATTAGATACTCATTCAAATTGGTTCCCCCTCCCCTATATTTGGTTCCAAGGGAAGCACACTGAAGAGCTGAAACACACTAAAAGCTCCAAACAGGTCAGTGTGATGGCTGAACAGCCTTCTCCGCCTTGTGTGGCTTGTGATAGCTTCTGATGGCCACCCAATCAGAGAACTTGTCCTTAAAAACTGATGCTTTTCAGCTGGTTACTATGGCAACGATGTAGTACCAGTTGCCATGGCAACAAAATGGAAATTCGGGGGACCATTTTCTTTAGATGAGGTAGATTCATTAAGCCCTGTCCTTCTTCTCTTAAAAACTTGACCATGCTGCACAATACTTTGCGGTGGGTCCATTTTAATCATCTTTGCATACATCTCGGACTTTAACGGGAGTCTTTTCTTATTCTTGGCTCTCCTGGCTTAATCCTTCGACTCTGAGTAGATGGGCCCTCCCCGCTCCTGTCTCTTATGGCTTATATTAAAGAAAGAACGAAAATGCAACAGCTGAGTTTTTTATTCCCCAGAAAATATTTCTGTCAAACTCTATTAGATTCACACTCGAATAACTTTGGAGCAAATAGAGCAGGTCAGAATAAACAGAACGGGCTACAAATAACAGAGAGACATTCAGCAAGGCCGCGCCACCATTCAAGTGTTGATTGGGACCATTCTTTGCGGAGAGCCTTTGAGAAGTGGGAGCTCCGCCCCTTCCCCTCCCCAGGCTGGTTCAAAGTTCTTCCCTGAGCCCTCCCTGTGTGGGTCCCTCAGTGGCAGACGCGCACTGTACACACGTACGCGGTTTCTGTCGAGCTTTCTCTTGGCTGCTCCCAAGGAATCAATTCAGGAATCATTTTTAGGTATTGGATACAATGGCAATTGTGAGAGTTTGGTTAAAACTGGGGCTCACTAGAAAATTTAGGGGCTTGAGAGATGGCTTAGTTGACTGCTAGTTACTCTTGCAGAGGATCCAAGTGTGATACCTAACATCCAATTTGGGGGGCTCATAACCACCCCCTAACTCTGGCTCCATGGGATCCAATGCCCTCTCCTGTCCCCCTCAGGCATCCAAACACACGTGACAGTCACACAAATGAAAATAAAATAAATCTTACTTTAAAAAGGAAATTTAGAAAGTGTATGTGTGTATATATATATATATATATATATATATATATATATATATATATATGAAAAAAATATATATGAAAAATCTGAACTCATGGACCTCAAGTTTTCTTACTTATTTGTTTATTAGAGTGAGGTTTCACTCCATAGTCCACTGACCTGGAACTCACTATAAATAGTACAGGCTGGCCTCCTATTCACAGCCATCCTCCTGCCTCATCCTCCAGAGTACAAGGATTATGTGCATTAATCATCTTATCTGTCCCCCCCACCCCTGAGTTACCTTCATTGTACTGAGGCATCCTGGAAGAAAGACATCTTGGTGTGCTTTTGTTATGTGAGTTTGATACTGAAGGAGCCCTACATACTTCTAATAACAGTGAGTCTCAAAGTCCACCACGCTAGATAGTTCCCTGGAGATTTAGAAGGAAACTCTCAAGAGAATTCCCTTTTGTCTGTAGTTCTGTGTCCATTTGGACAGACCCTGTCCACACCAGGGCCCACGAAGGGTTGCAGGGCCTCCTTTGATTCAACTTGTGAATCTATCCACACTCAGGTATGACTTTAGCTTCTAGTCCTTCATAGGGCATGGCTGGGCATTTGTCTGGGGTTTTCTTTGGCTGGAGCTTCCTTCCAGTACCTGTGCCTGTTTAGGGCTGTCGCAACGGAGTGCCACAGGCTGCTCTGTTTTCAGGTGTAAGGGTCTCATAGCTCTGAGGCTAGGAGCCCAGCATCATGGTGTCAGCAGGTCTGATTCCCCCCGATGCTGCCTCTGTGTTGTAGGTGTATGCCATTTCTGTATACTCACATCCCTGTGTCTCCTGTGTCTCTCCAGTAGTCTCTTAAAAGGACATCAGGATCAGGGATACCCTGATGGTCTTGTTCTTAGTCACCCCTTTAAAGCCCTTATTTCCAAACACAGTTATAGCTGAGGTGGTGTCCTCGAGGTCTCAGTATAAGACACTTGTGGAGACATATTAGAGCTTACAAGAGACTGAAATATCATATGGTTCCCCCAATGGTTCCCATCAATTCCGTGGACGGGGTTTAAAAGCAATGGTGGCAAGCTCCCTGAACAACAAAAGAAACACCTTACCATTTTCTGTACAAAAAGGATATTAGAGCAGTCACTGGAGGTGTGAGGCTATTTCTTTTAAAGATCTATGTTTCTTTTAATTATACATATGGGTATAATTTTGTATGTGTGTCTACCACATGTGAGCTGGTGCCCAACAAGGCCAGAAGAGGGCGCCAGATCCCCTAGAGCTGGAGTTAAAGCTGTAGTAAGCCACTCAATATGAGTTCTGAGAATTGAACTTCAAGAACAAGTGCTTTTAACTGCTGAGCCATCTCCCAGCTCCTAAGACGGTGAATCTCAACCTTCCTGAGGCTGCAACCCTTTAATTCAGTTCCTCATGTCCTGACCACACCCCAACCATAATACTATTTTCGTTGTTACTTCAAAACTATAATTTTGCTAATGTTACGAATTGTAATGTAACTATTTTTGGAGATAGAGGTTTGCCAAAGGGGTCATGACCAAAGGTTAAGACAGATGTCCTAAGGCATTTCTCCATGGACTTAAAAGTTCGGTTGAGTTTCCTTTGGCCTAGTTAGATGGACTTTGGAGGAATCTGTGAAAAACAGAGAATTATTAAATGTAGGTGGTAAGAAAAGATGGGAGAAAAGGCCTGCTTTAAGGTAGCCTCTTACTGGAGGATCCCTCAAAGATAGTGAGTGGTTCTCAGCCCGTGGAGGGCATATCAAATATCCTGCATATCAGATATTTACATCATGATTCACAACAGTACCAAAATTACAGCTATGAAGGAGCAATGGAATAGTTTTACAGTTGGAGGTCACTGCCATGTGAGGAACTGTATTAAAGGGTCACAGCCTTAGGAAGGTTGAGAACCACCGCTCCGAGGTTTAAAAACACAAGAGCAATGGCTGTAGGAAGAACTGCAACTCTCTATAAAAACCTAGATTCCTAGTGTCTCTGACAATCAGGCAATGGAGCAGACATTCCTGAGCAAAAGCAATTCCACTTAGGATTTATTACAATTATTTTTGTCGTCTGAGAAGCCGAGCAGTTGATTTTCAGCCAAAGGCAGTGGCCAGCCGTGGACCTCTGGGTGACTCCATGCTGAGAGCCTTGAAGGAGAACATGGTGTGGCCATCCACCTAGGAACCACGAATCCATCTGTTACATCGCCACCACCAGTTTGCAGGTTGACCCATCTAAGGCGCTTTCTCCCGGCCTTGCCATATCATAGCTCCTTTCTTGCTTTCTTCTTAGTGGCAGTTCTGGTTGGTGAGTGTATGCTATCTCTAAATAGGTGTACCTGAGCTGTGTAAGAAAGGTGTGGTCCCAGAGACAGTGGGAGAGGCTCTGGCATCTTCTAATCATGCCAGTGACAGAGCTCTGAGGGAGTTCTGTCAGGCTAACTGTGAAAGCTTATCTTAGTTGTTGTCTTGGCCAGGGTTTCTATTCCTGCACAAACATCATGACCAAGAAGCAGGTTGGGGAGGAGAGGGTTTATTCAGCTTACACTTCCACATTGCTGTTCATCACCAAAGGAAGTCGGGAATGGAACTCAAGCAGGTCAGGAAGCAGGAGCTGATGCAGAGGCCATGGAGGGATGTTACTTACTGGCTCGCTTCCCCTGGCTTGCTCAGCTTGCTCTCTTATAGAACCCAAGACCACCAGCCCAGGGATGGCCCCACCCACAATGGGCTGGGACCCTCCCCTTTGATCACTAATTGAGAAAATGACTTACATCTGGGTCTCATGGAGGCATTTCCTCAAGGGAGGCGCCTTTCTTTCTCTGTGATAACTCCAGCTTGTGTTGATATACAAAATCAGCCAGTACAGTTGTCAACATGATATACCTGGGAAGAGGGACCCTTGACAGAGTAGTTGCCGTCATCCACCTGGCCAATGGGCATGTCCGTAGGGGATTTTCTCCACTGCTGATCGACATAGCATGGACCAGCCCACAGGGGGCAGTGCTGTACCTGGGCTGTCCCAGAAAGGTACCTGAGCAAGCCAGAGGGAGTGAAGCGAGCTGGTGAGCAGCATCACCTGGTCTCTGCTGCAGCTCCTGCCTCCATGTTCCCCCTTTAGCTCCTACCCTCACTTCCCTCAATGACAGAGTGTGAGGTAGACATATAAGCCGAATAAACTCTTTCCTCCCTCATGTTGGTCCTGTTGAATCTTCTATCACAGGAACAGGAAGAGAACTGGAACAGGAGCTGGTATCACAGTGACAGCCCCGACTATGATGTTTTGGGGAGGATTATGGACGTGATGGAAACCGTGGGCCAGAAACGTTGAGTACTTAGAACATAGTAAACTGTTCTGTGGGGGCTTAGATGGTAAGATCAATGTAGGTATTGGTATCTGGAGTCTGGAAACTCCCGAATCCCTTGAGAATCCATCAGGGACTGACAGGTCCATTTGTGTGATTTTTTTTTTAAATTGGATGTTTTTTATTTACATTTCAGATGTTATTCCCTTTCCTGGTTTCCCATCCATAAGTCCCCTACCCCATCTTCCTTCTCCCTCTTCTATAGGGGTGTTCCCCCTCCCCAGCCATCCCCCTTCCCTCCTCCCTGCCCTGATATTCCCCTATACTGGGGGGTCCAGTCTTGGTAGGACCAAAGGATTCTCCTTCTTTTAGTGCCCATCAAGGCCATCCTCTGCTACATATGCAGCTGGAGCCATGGGTCTGTCCATGTGTACTCTTTCAGTAGTGGTTTAGTCCCTGAGAGCTCTTGTTGGTTGGTATCGTTGTTATGGGGTTGCAACCCCCTTCAGCTCCTTCAGTCCTTTCTTTAACTCCTCCATTAGGGACCCCATTCTCAGTTCAATGGATGCTGTGAGCATCTGCCTCTGTATTTGTCACGCTCTGGGTGACCCTCTCAGGAGACAGCTATACCAGGCTTCTGACAGCATACACTTCTTGGCTTCATCAATATTGTCTAGTTTTGTTAGCTGTATATATATATGGGCTGGATCCCCAGGTGGGGCAGGCTCTGAATGGCCATTCCTTCAGTCTCTGCTCCAAACTTTGTCTTTAGATCTCCTTCTATGAAATGTTCCCCCTTTTGAGGAGGACTGAAGCATCTGTTCTTTGGTCTTCCTTCTTCTTGAGCTTCATGTGGTCTGTGGATTGTCTCTTGGGTAATTTGAGCATTTGGGCTAATATCTACTTATCAATGAGTGCATACCATATGTGTTTTTCTGTGATTGAGTTACCTCACTCAGGATAATATTTTCCAGTTCCCTCCATTTGCCTATGAATTTCATAAAGTCATTGTTTTTGACAGCTGAGTAGTACTCCATTGTGTAGATGTACATTTTCTGTATCCATTCCTCTGTTGAAGGGCATCTGGGTTCTTTCCAGGTTCTGGCTATTATAAAGAAGGCTGCTATGAACATAGTCAAACATGTGTCTTTTTTATATGTTGGGGCATCTTTTGGGTATATGCCCAAGAGAGGTATAGCTGGGTCCTCAGGTAGTACAATGTCCAATTTTCTGAGGAACCTCCAGACTGATTTCCAGAATGGTTGTACCAGTCTGCAATTCCACTAACAATGGAGGAGTGTTCCTCTTTCTCCACATCCTCGCCAGCATCTGCTGTCACCTGAGTATTTGATTTTAACCATTCTCACTGGTGTGAGGCGAAATCTCAGGGTTGTTTTGATTTGCATTTCCCTGATGACTAAGGATGTATATTTCTTTAGGTGATTCTCAGGCATTCGATATTTCTCAGCTGAGAATTCTTTGTTTAACTTTGAACCCCACTTTTTAATAAGGTTATTTGGCTCTTTGAAGTCTAACTTCTTGAATTCTTTGTATATATTAGATATTAGCCCTCTATCGGATGTAGGCTTGGTAAAGATATTTTCCCAATCTGTTAGTTGCTGTTTTGTCCTAACAACAGTGTCCTTTGCCTTACAGAAGCTTTGCAGTTTTATGAGGTCCCATTTGTTGATTCTTGATCTTAGAGCATAAGCCATTGGTGTTTTGTTCAGGAAATTGTCCCCAGTGCCCATGTATTCGAGACTCTTCCCCACTTTTTCTTCTATTAGTTTGAGTGTATCTGGTTTGATGTGGAGGTCCTTGATCCACTTGGACTTGAGCTTCGTACAGGGTGATAAGCATGGATCGATCTGCATTCTTTTACATGTTGACCTCCAGTTGAACCAGCATCATTCGTTAAAAATGCTATCTTTTTTTCCACTGGACGGTTTTAGCTCCTTTGTCAAAGATCAAGTGACCATAGGTGAATGAGTTCATTTCTGGGTCTTCATCCATTGATCTGCCTGCCTGTCTCTGTGCCAATACCTTTTTTTTTTTTTTTTTTAATAATTATTGCTCGGTAATACTGCTTGAGGCAAGGATGGTGATTCCCCCAGAAGTTCTTTTATTGTTGAGTATAGTTTTCACTATCCTGGGTTTTTTGTTATTCTAAATGAATTTGCAAATTGCTCTTTCTAACTCTATGAAGAATTGAGTTGGAATTTTGATGGGGATTGCATTGAATCTGTGGATTGCCTTTGGCAAAATGGCCATTTTTACTATATTAGTCTTGCCAGTACATGAGTTTGGAAGGTCTTCTCATCTTCTGAGATCTTCAATTTCTTTCTTCAGAGACTTGAAGTTTTTGTTATACAGATCTTTCACTTGCTTGGTTAGAGTTGCACTGAGGTATTTTTTGTTATTTGGGACTATTATGAAGGGTGTCGTTTCCCTAATTTCTTTCTCAGCCAGTTTATCCTTTGAGTACAGGAAGGCTACTGATTTGTTTGAGTTAATTTTATACCCAGCCACTTTGCTGAAGGTGTTTATAAGCTTTAGTAGTTCTCTGGTGGAACTTTTGTGATCACTTAAATATACTATCATATCATCTGCAAATAGTGATATTTTGACTTCTTTCTTTCCAATTCATATACCTTTGATCTCCTTTTGTTGTCTGATTACTCTGGCTAGGACTTTGAGAACTATATTGAATAAGTAGGGAGAGAGTGGGCAGCCTTGTTTAGTCCCTGATTTTAGTGGGATTGCTTCAAGTTTCTTTCCATTTAGTTTGACATTAGCTACTGGTTTTCTGTTTATTGCTTTTATTATGTTTAGGTATGGAACTTGAATTCCTGATCTTTCCAGGACTTTTATCATGAAGGGGTGTTGAATTTTGTCATATGCTTTCTTCAGCATCTAATGACATGATTATGTGTTTTTTCCCCTTTAAGTTTATTTATGTAGTGGATTATGTTGATGGATTTACGTTATGTTGATGGATATTGAACCATCCCCACATCCCTGGGATGAAGCCTGGGATGATCATGATGGATGATCGTTTTGATGTGTTCTTGGATTCGGTTTGCAAGAATTTTTTTGGGTATTTTCGCATTGATATTCATAAGGGAAATTGGTCTGGAGTTCTCTTTGTTGGATCTTTGTGTGGTTTAGGTATAAGAGTAATTGTGGCTTCATAGAAGGAATTCGGTAGTGCTCTGTCTGTTTCTATTTTGTGGAATAGTTTGGACAGTATTGGTATGAGGTCTTCTATGAAAGTCTGTTAGAATTCTGCCCTGAACCCATCTGGACTTGGGCTTTTTGGTTGGGAGACCTTTAATGACTGCTTCTATTTCGTTAGGAGATATGGGGTTGTTTAGATAGTTTATCTGATCCTGATTTAACTTTGGTACCTAGTATCTGTCTAGAAAATTGTTCATTTCATCCAGATTATGGAGGAGACCTTGAAGATTTAAAGTATTAAGGTGTTAATGACTCCGGAGCTTTTAAAAGTTGGACCTTGTTTTATATTGTAATGTTAATATTAGCATGAGACCTTGGGGACAAAAACAAGGAAAGGTTAAGGTTTAGGTGCTCATCTTGACAAGGGGTGGACTTGTACTGCTAACCTTGGTTGTTAACATATCTGGGAAGAGGGAGCCACAAGAGAAGAACTGCCTCCATCTGGTGGGTCCACGTCTACAGGACATTTCTCTCTGCGGTGGCGCAGGGCCTAGTTTTCTGCCCTCTGTAAGCAGGTGACCTGAGCTGCGGAAGGGAAGGGAGGTAGGCGAGCAAGCTAGAGGGAGTGAGCCGGTAAGCTGCGTTCCTCCACGGGGCTCCGCTTCAGTGTCTGCTTCCAGATTCCCAGAGGAGTTCTTACCCTGGTTTTCCTCTGCAACGGACCATGTAAAAGTGAACCACTTTCTCCTCATATTAGCTTTGTTCTGCTGCTGTGATAAAGCACCCTGACCCACGTGACTTACGGAAGGAGTTTGTTTTGGTTCGTGGTTCTAGGAGGCGAGCCCATCACGGTGGGGAGGCAGGGCACAAGTGGCAGGCGCAGTGGCCAGAGCAAGAATCAGAGCGATTCAACCCTCAAACAAGCATAAAACAGAGAGGGCAAAGTGCAAGTACGGCAAGGCTATGTCTCAAAGCCAATCTCCAGCGATGCAGTTCCTTCTGCAAAGTTAGTTCTCTTGAACCTCCAAAAACAGTGCCACCAAGGAGGGACAAGTGTTCAAATGTCTGAGTCTGTGGGGGATTTATCATTCAAACCAGCACATCCCCCCTTCCTTCCTTTCTTTCTTTTTTCACTTTTTAAATTAAATTTTGTGCATGTGGTGCGTGTGTGTCTGTGTGTGTCTGAGTAGTATATCTGTGTGTGTGTCTCTGTGTTGTACATGTCTCTGTATGTATTGTGTTTCTCTGTGTGTGTTATGTATGTGTTTCTCTGTGTATGTTTCTGTGTCTGTGTGTCTCTGTGTCTGTGTGTCTGTATGTCCCTGTTCTCTGTGTTGTGTGTGTGTGTATGTCTGTGTGTGGTGTGTATGTCTCTGTGTGCATGTGTGTCTCTGTGTGTATGTGTCTATGTCTCTGCGTGTACATGTTGGTGTGTTATATGTGTCTCTGTGTATACGTGTCTCTGTGTTGTGTATGTGTGTCTTTCTGTGTGTTTTCACCTGCCAGAGCACATTTATGGAAACAGAAGATGACTTAATGACGTCAGTTCTCCCTGCCCACCTTTATGGGGTTCTAGGGTTGAACTCAGGCAGCCAGGTTTACCCAGGAAGTGCCCTTACCTGTGAAGCCATTTTGCCAAGCACAAGTTTTCCCCCTCACAACTTATAACTTTCATTTCCTTCAGAATTTCACACAGGAGTAATGTATTCATACCAATTCTACCAACCCCCATCTCTTCCCTTCAACCTCCCCAGTGCCCCCCTCACTCTGTCGCAAATCAATGACTTCTTTATTAATTGTTACACACATACCATAAATAATCTACTGAGGTCGTTTCATGTTTCGTGAACAGAGATGTGTTTAAGACTGACCACGTGGAGGGGATAATCGGGAGCTCATCCCTGCAGAAGTTTGCTTATCTGTCTGTCTAGCCAAGTGTTGCCTGTAGCTCTTCATCGACGGCTGAGGTCTTGTGAGGTTTGCCCCATTGCTACTGGCACATCAACTGGAGTTTTCATTATACTTTATATGTGACTGTGTTCTTTTCCTCTTGCAGATTTCGGTAATCTTCATTCTGTATACTTAGTGTTTTAACTGTTATGTGCTCTGGGGAGTTTCTTTTCTAGGCCTGTCCATGTGGTGTCTGGGTGCTGCTTGTATCTAGTGAAAGTCTTTCCTTGTTGAGGATCTGGTCCATACATTATCTTGAGAGTCCTCTCCTTTTTTTCTATGCCTCTAGTTTGAAGGTTCATTCTTTTTAGGGTGTCCTGAAATTTCTGTATATCACTTTTAATCCATTTTTCTTATTTCGTATAAATTAATTAATTTATTTTTGGGGCAGGGTTTTATTATGTAGCCTTGGCTGTCTTGGAACATACTATGGAGACCAGGCTGGAACTCACAGAGACCCATTGGCCTCTGCCTCGTGAGTACTGGGATTAAAGTGTGCCCCCACCACACCTCCAATTGATCAGTTTAGTTCCTCTGTTTTGTCTTCAAGTCCTGGTATTATGTCTTCCATCTTCCACTCCACTGGCAAGGACTTCCTCTGTTTCCTAGCTGTTTCTTTAGTTGTTTCAATTCCATCTTCATTTCAGCTTGAATTTTCTTCAGTACTTTAATTTCTTTACTGAATCCAGTTTTCAAATTCCGAATTGTCCTCTTAATTCATTCAGCTGTCTTCTTAGACTCTGAAGTTTATTCATATCCTCTTTAAAGTTCCTTGAGGTATTTGTCTTTTTAAAACTTTTTTGATCATGTTTATGAGTTTATGACTCTTATTTTAAATTCTGTGTCCTAGGATTCATGTAGGTAATTCTTAGTGCTGTGCGTATGTGTGTGCATCTGTGTCTGCATGTGTGTCTGTGTCTGTATGTGTGCATTTATGTGTGTCTGTATGTGTATGGTCTATGTGTCTGTGGATCTCTCTCTCTCTCTCTCTCTCTCTGTGCGTGTGTGTGTGTGTGTGTGTGTGTGAGTTACCTTGACCTTTTGCACCATTTGTGTTTGTAGTGTGACTTGGCCTGTGGACTTCTTACATTGGTTCTGTGTCCAGTGTGAGATGGATGGGCAGGATTGGGAGCTCAGGGTTAAGGCAAGTGTGTGAACTGTGTGTCCAGAGCTATGCTTGTGAGTGTCAAAATACGTGATTTATCACAGCAACAGAAAGCAAACTGGAGTACACAATACAATTCTGCCTTTCACACCTCAGCCACTCACTCTCTGGGGCTCTAAGCTGACAACTACACTAGTAACAAATTTACCTTTAGCGCAAATTACCCAGCCGGTCTATTTTTGCTTGTAATCATGAACACTGATATCCTTTATATATTCTCCAGAGACACTGATGAAAAGGAGGAGGGGGAGGGGAGAGGGAGGAAGAAGGAAGGAGACAGAGGAGAGGGAGTGGTGGGGAGGGAGTAGGAAAAGGAGAGGGAGATAGAGAAGGGAAGCATAAAGGAAGGAGAGGGCAAGGGAGAGCGAGGAAGGGGAAGGGAGGGAGAGGAAGGGGAAGGAGAGGACAGGGGAAGGGGGAAGAGGAGGGATCGGGAGTGTCAGACAAATCGATGTACAGATTTCCCTAGAGATGCCATACTGGTCTTAGGGAACCCCAGGGATTTTTCCTAAGCTTCATCCCACTACTCCTGGCTTCAACATTGCTTTATGAACAACTTCCTGAGTGTCCCCTTGTCATTACCTTATGAGCTTCCTGTGTGTCCCTTTGTAATTGTGTCAGGGCTGCAGGAAAGAAGAAAGAATGCTGTCCAACCTTGTTTAATTTTGACAGCTTTCTTCAAGGCAAACACTCCAACAGCCAACAAAAACCGTGGCCATGTTCTTTACAGGGGAGCTCGCAAGGCGCTGCTAATTTGGATAGAGTTTCTGGCTGTCAGTCTTAGTGATAGTGTCCTTTTCTTTCACAGTTATGATTAATTAGTGCATGTGTGTGGGAATACAGGTGTGCATGTGTCAATGTGTACATTAGTAATGTAGGTGTGCACATGCCTATGCACTATGTGTGTTGGTGTGTTTGTGAGAATGCAGGTGTGCATATGTTGATGTGTGCATTTGTGTGTGTGTGTATGTGTATGTGAGAATGCAGGTGTGTATATGTCTGTGTGTGTGTGTGTGTGTGGTGTGCACACTCCAGTGCATGTGTGTGGAGGTCAGAGACAGTTTTCGCCCTGGGTTCTCTCCCTCCACTGTGTGGGCTCTGGGATGGAACTCAGGTTGTCAGGAACTCAGGTGCTCAAAGCAGGCACTTTTGACTACTCAGCCATCTCACTGGGCCTCTTCCTTTTCTTTAACTCATTGTGAAAGTGCTCACAGACAAGAAAGGAATCTATCATGCCCACGACTTTTCTCCTGCAAAGAAAACCAGAGCACTAACATTACCCTTAATTAGAATCAACTGTGGTCTAAACAGAAATGGAGGCCGTTCTAAAAACGCCCATCTCGTGATGGCCTTAGGAAGTCAGGGGTAGCATCCCACCATTTCTGTAAAATATTTTCAGTAAATGGCAGGGATTTGGGGGAGGGGTGGTGTCAGAGCCCTGAAGTGGAGCAGAAAGGATGTCCTCGAAGTCTCCAGAGGCCGTCCTTCAGTGGATGGCACATCTGCCTGTCTTCTGTGCCAATGATGCATTCTCTCATGCAAATGTTAGAATAAAACTTTATTTTTCTTGTTTTCCCAAAGCTAGAATTTTTTTCTATCAACACTGAAAAAGAAAAAGCAGAACACAGAAGGAAAAGTGATCACTGACAGTCTCAGCATCCAAAGATAATCCCCGTGAGTTGAGCAGGGAGTTTGGACAGTGAGCTCTAACTGCTGGATCCAAGGGTCCTTCTAATTTTGGGTTCATTTGCACTTAGCAAATGGTTCCCACAGCGACACAGGAGCAAGGGAGGCGATGTGTTCTTTCTTAGAGGGTGAGTTCTTCTTTCTTAGAGGTCTACTTATTTGTCCTAATTGTCCTTGATCCTCAGAGTAGGCAGTTCCGTCTTAAGGGCAGAGTCAGCTTCCACCCCAAAGTCTCTCCCAGCGAAGCGTAAGAGATGTGCAGATGATGGATGAGAACAAGCAGGACATTTTTTAACGTGTTCAGAGCCATGTCCACACCATGTGCTTTTATTTTATCTTAAGGAAAGCGAGGCCCGGAACCTCTAGGAAGGAAGTCTTGTTCTGGACGCAAGAGAAGCTTAGCCCTGGGCATTTTCACATTCCTTAGGAGAAGGCAGGGATTTCCAATTACTCTGCAGTGCTCAAGTTGATTTGCGCAGACAGTGCTTTTGTTACTTATGCCCATGACAAAATGACAAAGGGACAGGGAACATTAATGCATTAACAAGGTACCCGGTGTACTCTCCATAGTTTAAAATAGCATTAAAATTTAAGTCAACTCTCCAGAGCTTCCTCTAGTACATCAGCAAATGAGAGCATTGTCTCATCTGTTCCGCCTCCTGGACAAGCAGATAGTTGTCACCACTAAGTGGGAGGGGAACCATTTCCTGCACCCAGTAGGCCCAGTTGTGGGGCACACACTAGTATAAAACTGCCAGCGAAACTGGGCGAGCCTGCCATCTTTGCACGCGTGCCTCTGTCTGTGTGGAATTGACTGCTTTACTTGCTTTACCCTCCCCACCCCCATGTCAGGAGCAAGGACTTTCTGCTGTTTTGTGCTTTGGACACAGCCATCATAGGTCAATAGCTGCATAGCTACAGACCCACAGTTTTCATTTTAACTTTTAAACGATGCTTTGTGAGTTTCACATCATGTGCCCAATCCCTCTCATCTCCTTACTCCCTCATATTTGTCCTTTGCCCTTGCAACCTTCCCACAAAATAAAACATACAAACACACACACACACACACACACACACACACACACACACACACACACACACACACACATGGAGGGGAGGGAGGAGGGAGAGGGAGGGAGAGGGAGAGAGGAGAGGGAGAGGGAGAGGAGAGAGAGAGAAAATAAAAGAGCATGAGAACATCTTGTTGTGGGGTTTAAACCCGTGTTAGGAGACAGAAGAAACTGGGAGTTCTGTCATGGGAGCTGTGAGGGTAGATACCATCAGGGAATGAAGCAGGCGGACAGCAAGATCCATGGCTTTTCCCTTGGCCAGCCCTCCTGTAATAAAGGCCTACTGCTGGAAGGTGCTGGGGGCAGGGAACCCCACCCCCCAGTTTATCCTTCTTGGCTAACTGCACACCTGCCCACATCTCTCATTTTATTCAAGATCAAACTAAATCGACAACCAAGATCGCCTGTCAGAGCAGATTTGACGGCGGTTGGCGGTTGATACTCAGCCACCTTACCTCTGAGCATGTCAATAGGGTAACTCGCACCGCTATAGTGGGTGGCTGCACTTGTCTTCACGGTGGCCGATATCTTTCCACGGTGGCCAGAACTTTCTGGGGATTATTTTATATAACCCTTTCCAACCATCTTGCAACGTCAACCCAATTGTAAATTAATCATTCTACATACATTTCTCAATTTCACTAGCCTTTAAAATTAAAAACCTGCATTTAGCCTCCATACAGATTTTATTTTATAGGCTCATTTATTTAATGGAAGTCACTTGTAGACTCCAAAGGTGATTCTGGGAACAGGTAGTCGGATAATTCTTGATGGCCTTCTCTGTTCATCACTGCTTTGCCTGTCTGGTGATGAACCTTAATGGGTCTGTCATTAATAACTCCCCCCCATTCTTTTGTTCTGTTTTGAGGCCCTGGCTGTCCTGGACTCACTGTGTAGACCAGGGTGGCCTTGAACTCACGGACATCCTCTCACCTCTTCCTTCCTGCACTGGGATAGGTAGGGATGGAGGAGTTGGGTGTGGCAGGTCACGCCTTTAGCCCTAGTATGTAGAAGGCTGTGATAGGGTTGCAAGTTCGAGACCATCCTGCGTCACATAGCAAGACCCTGTCTTAAAAAGCCAATATAATGAAACCTAAAACCAAATCAACAAAACAATAGGGACGGAGACTGACCCCTAGAATGGGTTTTGACATAGTTCCAGGCTTTGGGAATACTTTTACTACTCCTAAGTCAAACCTGGGGAATTTTTCTTCTCAGGCACCCCGAGTATTGAAGGAAAACCTTTGTGGGTGCAGTAAGAGTCCACTAAGCACAAGGGTAGACAGACCTATCTGGATGGGGGCTCCGATCCATGTGGGAAATGGGTGTGTGCGGCCAGTGTGGCAGGCTGAGGCACACTGTGATCTTTCCAGAACAATCTTCCTTTCTCAGTTGGACACCTTCCTGGTAAGTAGCCTGTGAGTCCAGCCTTCCATAAGGAAAGTGGGCACTGGAGAAAGGGACCCAACGGTAGCACCAAGTGAGTCACAGTGGTACCAGATTCTTCCATGAAGAGATCTTGGCCCCAGATGGGAGGAAACTCACCTTACCTTTGGGTAGGCCCTCTGACTAGAGGTCTAGACGTCCTTCCATCAGGGGCTAGAAACAATTCTAACTGGGGGAGTCACCTAATTTTCATTAATTCATAATTCCTCTGAGTTTAATGACTTTTGCATATGAAACCCAACGTTTAATTAGGACACACGCCTGCGATAGAAGTCCATGTAGGGACAGTAAACGCAGAACTTCAGCTTAACTCCTGGTCGGCTGCTTTTCTCTTGTGCTGGGGACTGGACTCGGGCTTGTATTAGCTGGTAGATCTACTACTGAGCGAAATCCTCCAGCTCCTCACGTAAAATTCAATGAAAGGAACCAGATACAAAGACTGTGTGAGCCCACATGGGCAGTCAGACTGACAGGTTCGATGACCAGCTAGGGTGTGGGATGTCCGCGTGCTGGCTCCCTGTGGCTAGTGTGCCGTTCCTTGGTCAGGGTGGTAGACACTTTCTCTTTTTTGGTGGTTGGGCTTGAATGGTTTTGCATGCTAAGTGCTTGCTCTACCACCAAACTGTAATGATTGGTACATGTACATATTTTGTACTTCTCCGAGCCAGGGCTGTGACAGCTGCAGTTCCTCAGACAGGGCTGTGTATAGGAGGCTTCATTTTCAAATGCATGAACGAAAATACATATAAAACAAAAATCTTTTTAGATTTATTTATTATATATGAGTACACTGTAGCTGTCTTCAGACACACCGGAAGTGAGCATCAGATCCCATGACAGATGGTTGTGAGCCACCATGTGGTTGCTGGGAATTGAACTCAGGTCCTCTGGAAGAGCAGTCAGTGCTCTTAACCACTGAGCCATCTCTCCAGCCCCTAAAAATCTCTTCTTAAACATAGGAGCCAGGTGGTGTGGTGCTTGCTTTTAATCTTGGCTGAGGCAGACAGATCTTAATGAGTTGAGGCCAGCCTGGTGTACATAGTGAGTTCCAAGACACCCAGAGCCACATAGAGTGACCCTGTCTCAAACAAAACAAAACAAAACAAAAAAAAAAACAAAAAGAAACAGCTAAAATTTCACAATCTTAAAGCAACCCAGCTCTCTAGGAGAACAAGAGTAAAAAGGGAACAGACAGGACAGTCACAGCAAATCATGACTAGACAAAGGTGGTCAGAACTATCATATTTATTATAAAGCTACACCTTGAAGAACAAACCCGACTGTATATTGAAGCCTGCAATGGTACATGCCAAAAATGTACTGTACTATACAGAAAAGTGCATCGTCACGACAAATTAACAAAACATCTTCTCTTCCAGGACTGTAAAAGCACCCCTTTCCTCCTCACCTCAGAGAGGAGGGGGACGTACTGGAGAGCAGTACAGAGCCAAGGGGACGGATGGCAGTACCAGTGTGGGTGGGGCCTGGTGGGGAGGTTGGATTGGATGTCAGGGAGTCACAGCAGGGTGAGAAAGGCACAGTCACGTCTAGGAGGGCAACAAGACAGTGTGACAATCCACACGGATTCGAGATGCACATGACTGAGGCGCAGGAGGCTGGGGACGGGGAGAGGCTGGGAACAAGTGGAGGGAGTTTCAGAACACTGTGGTGGGCAGCAGGAAATGAAGGAAGTGGGCGGGACCTAGTGGGCAACAGTCCAAGAGCAAGGCTAACTCTAAGATAGGAAGGCACTTTCACATGTACATACTACAGATGTACATTGACACACTCAGGTAACTGTCACAAGCAGAAAGCTACCGGTACTGCAACTGACCAAATCAACAGGAAAGGACAATACTGGTTTAATTACGTGGGTGGGAGTTATCGTTCAGAATGCAGGGACAGAGCAATCTCTCCTGTTACACAGCCACCTACTACGCTTTAGATATCTACAGTCACCGTCACACTACACACGGAACTTAGGTGAACGCTCTACGGAGGGGCATTCACAAACGCACAGTTTATATATTTTCTCTTACTAGTTTCTAAGATAAGCGTTATGGAACCTGGTACGGTTATTTAAACATACAAAATTCCCTATGTAATTTAAAGATACAGTTACCCATCTTGATTATACCACTGAGACTTTTTCTTTTCTTTTCTTTTTTTTTTTTAAATAAAGTATACTAAGGATGAGTGAGAACTCGGTCTCTGGCTTTACAATCTGTGCCAAAGTCATCCGCTGCAAGCCTGCGGCTCCAGCCAGCTGGAGCTTGAGGGGGCCTCTCAGCTCAGGGGTCAGGCTCAAGTAGGGGGTTCTATCTGCACTTCCAGGATTTCTGTGTTTCAGGGTCTCAGTGTTGGATACCAGAGATGGCATCCCAGATGCGGTTCCTGAATTTATGGTCTTTTCTACTATCGCCAGGAAAAAAGAAAATCAACCCAAATAGACTCTCAATGAACTCATGGCCCCCTTACTGTTAGATTTCAAATGTTAGGTCACAGTTCCTTCAGCACATAGACATTAGAGGCTGGGCAATCTGAAATGCTAAGACCACTACCATCAACCCAGCTTCTTAGTTAAATGATAGAGCCGCTTTGGGAATGGCAAGTGCAGAGACAGAGAATTCAAGAGCTTTGACCCTTTGGAGCTGTTTATCCATTGGTAATTACTCATGACTATGGTAGTTGAATGAGTGGGACCTCACTATGAATTGTTCTGTGGCTGGCTCATGGGGCACCGAAGTCAGAGTACGTTGTGTGAACATAAGGAAAACTGTTGAGTAATGGTGTGGCATGTGACAAGACCTCGAGCTTTGCGCAGTGCCCGAGACAGTTCGAAAGTTTATGTGACACTCCTCAGAGAATGTGCAGTTAAGTTCCTAGCAACCCATTCCTCAAACCCCCCAACACACACCAAAGGGCTTTGCAAATCTCCGTCAGGGCTCTACAGATGGGCTTTGCAAATCTCCGTCAGGGCTCTACAGATGGGATGTAAATGTAAACGTGTGGTTCTATCAGCTACGAATCTTGAGTGCTTGTGGAGTCTGGTATCTTCGTGGACTTGCTTACCAAACACTCCCATCTCTAAACTGTATATGGACTGAGATCTGGCAATGGGGAGAACAGAGAGCACCTTGGGGTTCATTTCCTTCCTTTCTTTGTGCCTTCCTGCTATGCTACATTTGTGATATAAACCAGGCCTTGCAAGGCGACCCTTTTCAGCTGCTGCAGCTTTTAGGGAACTTTACTGACAGCTTCTAGGGTCCTTTGTGCAGGGGGATGCTTTACCTTAAGCTCTTCGGGGTGTGGCTCAAAGGGTGCCAAAGTCAGAGGGGGAACCGTAGACCTGATGACTCATCACTCAAGAAAGGAAGGATTGGTGAGGGCTTACCTGGAGGCCAGCTACACTCTGGGCTTTCATTTGAGACAAAGGTATGCCTGGGAATGGTAACAGGCACAGGACAGAAGATGGAGAAGGAAAAGGATGGAGCCTACCAGGAGCTGTTTCCTAGAGGAAGAGGCCCCCAGCAGTGTATACGAGTATGGCCTTTGCTATTCAAGGTAGCAGAGTCCTGACCTAGTGGTTAGAAAGGCATAGGTGGGGCACAGAAGCCAGGGAGCTGTCTAAGGAAGTAAGATCTGAAAAGCTAAAATGAAAGCTTCAGAAAGGCATTTACAGACGAACTCAAACGGCAGCCAATTTCTTCTGCCCTCTGCTGGCATCATCCGTCAAGGAATGGAAAAATGCTTTTAAGAGTCGTTATTGTTTTCTAGTAAGTGGAGGGTCCATTTAGGGGACAATAAATTTCCAAGGAGACCAGCAGTCAATCAAAGGGTAGTCCTGGCTGGGTCTCCATGGCTTCTTTTTCAAAATGGTCGGAAAGAATGGTTCTGAAAAATTCGAGGCTTAAAGCCTTACCATATCTGAAGTACCTGGGGGTAGGGAGTCTGTCTTCAGTACATTTATGAAGTGAGGAGAGTGACTTGGAAAGGGAATATTTCACCCATATGTTTTCCTGCAATGGGATGACTGGACTGGCAAACTGAGGTAGCCATCGGTTACGGCCCTGACTTTAGTACAGGTCTTGGTTGGTTTCTGCAGAAGCTATTGTCAATGCTGTGCTACTGTTAGGTGGGCACACAACCAGCTAGAGGGTAATTAATGGTGGGTCCTAAGGGGTTTGCTTTGAGCCATCTATTTGCCCCATCAGAAAGTTCAGTGTTAATGCAGATGTCCGCTGCTGTGGCTAGGAAAATTGTGATTTGTACCTTAGTGAGAATAGTTGTGTTCAGAATGATCTTGGGATGTACAGCTCAGTGGTAGTGTATACTTAGCATGCAAGAGGTCCCCGTCAGTCCCCAGAACCAAACAAACACAAATCTACCATTTTTTTTAAGATGGAGGAAAAATACAGTAAATATAATAAAGAAAAATGGCTATATGCCAAAATGCCAGGGAAAGAGGTCCCTAATTGAGCCCATTTGGGTGTAGTTCTGTAGAGATCATAACCCAAAAAGCAAACACAAATAGGACGAGAACAGAAGTCACGATTCTGAGGTACAAAACTGGGAAGACACCATCCCGGTGCCACAAGGTCCTCTTCCCTTGGTGGCCTCGCATGGCTCCCTCAGTACCATAGCCAGATCTGGCTTGGCTCAAAGAGAGATGTGGGTAGTAGGGCTGGGGCTTCAGATTGGGGACCATTGGACCCTTGTGGCATAAAGGAACCAAGGTAATTTAGTCACAACATCAGTGGATGAAGGATTCACTTCCTGTTTGGTTTTTTCCCCATTGCCATAAAGGAGATCATGGGTGTTTAGGGGAAGGCAGCCATGTTCTCAGGCTGTTATCGAACAAATGTGCAGGAGTTTGTGGTGCAACCAGAAAGTCTTACAATTCGACTGTTCTAGTCCTTTGTAAGTGTAGGGGGGTGGACTTGGACTTCTCCAGGGCCCGGCCGAGTTCTTTGAGGGAGTAATGTCAACAGTTTTCCCCTTACTACCTTTTCCAGGTCCAGATCAAGCAACATCTTAGGGTCTTCTGCACCCTTCCACTGAGTCTTTAACCTGGATCCAGGGAAATGACTTTGATGCAAGGGTCCATCATTGAACTCCTTCAAGCCATCAACTGAAGGTTCCTCTGGAGCCTTCCTCTGTGACTTTGATCAGGTGCCGGCAGCCACTCTGGACAGAGTTAGAGGTGCTTGTTGTTGGTTACTAGGCAACGAGTGCTCTCTTCCTGCTAGTGTCACAGATCATGGCGGGTGATGCTACTCCAGTGAGATCTGGGATTCGGGTTCTCTTGCTTCCGGGACACTCACCTGGGCTACACTAAATCGGAAGCCATATGCCTAGTGTTGGGTGAGGTGTTGCCTTCGTTACAGGGGTGCAGCATTGGATTTTCAAGTAAGTCTAAGTGTTCCTATTGTCTTTAAAATGACAAGTGTCCAGTTATTAAAAAAATTACAAAATACAAATGCCCGTGTTAATTCAGCTAGTCCCAGACATCATTACATTCGACACAACATAGAAAAGCCAAGGGATCTCCAGTTATAAGGGCGAGACTGAGGAAGGCTGTGGATCACCGATTCTTGCCACTAATTCATTTCCACTTTCACACACACACACACCCCTCCCCTCATGACCTTTGTTTTTACATCGTGCAAGACTTGTCTGCGGGACCCTGGGAAGGTGCGGCAGGTCCTACAGTAGGGTTTGTTTTTGGAAGAACAGCAGGCTTTGGCCTAAGGGCTGGGGGCTTCAGCTGGACGCCCATCCTGGGTGCCACCATAGGCTTGAAAGTACTCATTGTATCGCTGGAGGAGCTGGTGCTCCGTCGAAGCTGCGGCTCTGAGCTCCTGAGGGTGACGCTGTGCAGCGGGCTGAGAGATTCTGTGGAAGTCGCAGGGGTGGGCGAGTTTTTCACTTGCTCCAAGGTGTCTAGCACGACATCCGGGGCGTGCTTCACTGTGCTCTGCCTCTCCAGCTCACGGAGTTCGTTCAAAGCCGTATTCATGGTCTCTTCAATATCCTAGTGGGAAAGGTCAGAGAGAATAGGAGAGACCGTTGTTACAGAAATGAAGCAAGAGAGCGAACACTGGAACTTTACAGTCCTGCCACGGAGTGTGTATACCTTGTGCATCTGGGTTGATCCCGAATGATCTTAGAAGCAAAGCACACCAGAGTCACAGATCAAACAACCGTTCACGCTGAGGAACTAGGCAGCCTACTGAGGTCTCCCTGTCCTGTGCACTGTTGATCAGAATTCTGTCTCACCTTTGTGTGCTGAGCATGGGCAGGCCTGAGGTCAGCCTCAGGCGGTGTCCCTCAGGTGGTGTCCCTTTTGTTTTGAAATAAGAGCGTCTCGCTGGCCTGGAACTCACTGATTTAAGCAAGGCTGACTAGCCAGCAGCCCCGAGGGATCTGCCTGTCTCTGCCTCTCCAGCACTGCTTTTACAATCACACACTACCACACCCTGGCTTTTAACATTTGTTCTGAGAATGGGACACATCCCCATGGTTGTACATCAAGAGCTTTATCACCTGGAGCCTTGTCCCTAACCCGTCTTGAGATAAATACAAAAGTGAAAACTCCATTCATAACTACCGGAACAGAGGTATCGGAATGTAAAACATTTAGTCAGGCGTGTATAATGGCCAGCTTAGGATAGGATGTATGTCCATTGCCTGGCATGCTTATTAGTTCTTTGTGCTGGGAACATTCAAACGATTTCCTAATTGATGCCATTTGAATATTTGATATTAAACATTGTGGCATGCTACCACCTTAGCGCAGGAGCTGTAACCGCCCCACCATCCCCTCCTAGCTCCCTTTTGTTCCTCTTGGCTTAGCTGCAGCACTGACCCAGCTTCTCTTTCCTACCCGACTTTGCTCCTAGAGGGGTCTCATTAACAACTCATTCCTGAGACTCTTGAATGTTTGGATAAAACACACACACACACACAGACACAGACACAGACACACCACTCTGCTCCATTACTTTTAGAACTTGCCGCTAGGCACGATTGCTGGGTGTGGATGCCTGCTGCCTGGAAATGCGTACCCTTATCAATTTACTATCTCCCTCTCTCCTTCTGCCTTAAGCTTAATGGCTTGTATCTGCTAGCCCCCACCTTGGCCCCCGCCTGTAGCAGAGGCTATAGTCCTTGGTTGCCCCGAGACCTTACATGACTTTCTTCTTGTTCCAAAGCATGGCAGAAAAAGCCCTCCTCTCCTTCCCAGCATCTCCTTTTCCTCTTGGGACCCGGAAGTCCCACCTGTATCTTCCTTCCTGCAATTGGCCCCTGGCCTTCTTTATTGACAAGTCAAGAACCAACAGGGGAACAAGACCTTAGCAACAGAACCTCCCCTTACAAAATTATCAATTATGGAACACTAGAAGCTACTCTCCTGACTGACCTGCACATATCCAGCTCTTCTTAATTGTTCTCGCTCCAAACCAGCCCCACCCCTCCTGGCCTCTATGCTAGCTATAAACTCCATATTTTCCCATCTCTCGGAACGATGTAGTTATTTCCTTTCCTTTCCTGGGCACAGCCCTCACCGTCCAAGTATCTCTTATGTGGTAGGGCTAGTCGAGATGAGTGCTCTGTTTGCTGGCCTGTGGCTTTCATTTCTCATTCTAAGAAGTGCCTTTGTCTGGAAGTCCTTTTTTCTTTCCCTTTCAGTGTTTAAAATATGGTATTCTGGATGGTTATGCTGAGAAATCTGCATTAGTTTTTAGGATCCCTCATATGGGATTTGACTTTATTCTCTTGTTGCTTTTACTATTCTTTCTTTCTTTGTTCCTCCCTCCCTCCTTCCCTCCCTCCTTCCTTCCTTCCTTCCTTCCTTCCTTCCTTCCTTCCTTCCTTCCTTCCTTCCTTGTCTTTGATTGGAATGCTCATTGGAGAAGACATCTTGGGATTGAGTCTAGCCAGGGAACTTTGAGCTTCCCAGACTTAGACTTCCATACTTCTCTCAATTTGGGAAGTTCCCTTTTGTTATTAGCTGCTTTCTGGTTCTTTCTCCGTGGCTGTTCCTTCTGGCATTCCCACAATATGAGTATTACCTATTTAGGGGTATCTTGAAGTCTTGAGAGCCTTCCCCACTTTTTACTGTCCTGGTGTTTTGCTTTGGCTGGGCCCATTCAGGAGCACCATCTTTAATGCCTGGACCCGTTCTGTGGCTTCGGTGCAGTCTTATATTGTGGCTTTCAACTGTACCCTTTTCTTTCTTTTTAAATTCCACTTGCTGAATTCTTTGGGTGTGAAGATTTTGTTTGTGTTTTGCTTCATGATCTCTACATCTTTGTTGATTTTTATCAGTTAGGTCACGGAAGGCTTCTGTGAGTTCTGAGTCATTCGTATTCTCTTGTTTTCTCTTCTGTCATGGTCATTATCTTGAGTTTGTTTTCAAGCTGGTACATTTCCTTTCCTTTGGGGTCTGCTAACAAGTGTTACTGTGGTCCCATCCTTTTCATTTTTTTTCGTTGATTTTTTTTCCCATCTAGTGTAATATTCACATCGCCAAGTTTTATAGGTTATTTATTCTTTTCAGAGGGACCTCACCACTGTGGATGGATGGGGCCTCACCCTATGGATGGGTGTTAGGGCTTTGGTTAGGTAGATGTTGCCCTGATTCTAGATGGACCCACTGATGAGGTTATAGCTATAATACTTCATATATAACCCATCAGTTATACTATGATGTCGTCACTGTTCCAGGATGCAGGGTGTGTGACTGCAGGGGTATGACGGTTTTGCATGGGGGTGGGGCCACTACCTGATTTATTGTTGGGACTGTATAGGTGTATGCAGGCACCGTGGGCTGTAGCTGTCTGGCCTTTTGGTAGGCGGAGCTGCCACCTGACTGTTGGGTATGGCTCTTGTAGGTACAGGGAGGCAGGACTACACCTGGATGTCTGAGGATCAGTGTAACAGGTCTTATCTGCTGTGTGTCCGGTAGACTGATGGGGACATCAGGGTGCTGCCTGTATGGCTTCTGGGTCAAGTGTAGGGACATTTGGTGTGCTGCCAATGGTTTGCCAGCTGGCCCTCTGAACAGCATCACTTGCTGCCTGGGTGTGAAAGCTCACTATGAATCTGAAAGTTGAGATCTTGTCTGCTGGGCCTAGGCTCTGAGTAGCCAGGGCTATGGTGCTGTAGCCAGTTGGGTGATCATGGTAGACAGCAGTAGAGATACAGTGTGGTCAGTAGAGATAACTGTGTGGTCACTGGGCATTAGAGGAAACACTCTTCTAAGGTGGAAGGAGCTTAGGCCATTGTGCCTATAGCTACTATTTTGTACATCTCTGTGAACTCTGGGTAACCCTCCCGACTGTGCTGGGTCCTGTGAGGACCACTGGGCTCTCCCAGGCAGTCCTCTGCAGTAGCAATGAGGACTTCCCAGGTCAACTCTTACCCAGTGTCCATCTTGACTCTGAATCCATTAGGAGGGGGTGGGGAAACAGGATATGTACTAGTTAGTTTTTATGTCAACCCAAAAAGGCTAGAGTCATTTTGAAAGATGGAGCTTCAGTTGAGCCTCTGCTGGATTGGCTTGTGGGCCAGTAAGCCTGTGTTGCAGTTTCTTAATCAGTAATTGAAGGAGGAGGGCCCAGCCCACTGTGGATGGGGCCAGCCCTGGAGGTGCATCCCTAGGTAGTCTTAGGTGGTGTAAGAAAGCAAGCCAGTAAGCAGCACCCCTCGTTGCCCTCTGCATTGGTTCCTGTCTCATTTGAGTTCTTGCCCTCACGTTCCTGGACGCTAGACTACAAGCCATGACATTAAAATAGCCCCTTTCCACCGCAGGTTGCTTTGGGTGATGGTGTTATCATATAAAGAATAAGACAGAGTAGGAGAGACAGTGGGCCTCGCTCTCCTCCCTTTGGTGCTGTCTTGGATTTAGGCTTAAAAACCATTTATGCTCATGTGGCTTCCCCGAGGAGTATGTCAGCACTCTTCTTGCTGCCTTAAGTCATTCAGGTTGGATGGATCAGTTTTCTATTCGCTATCATGGCTCCTCCCCTCTTGTTGGGGGTAGGGGCAGGGACCAGCAATAGGTAACTCTATTTTGTCTTCTTTCCTGGATTATGAGGAACATGAGGGTCAAAACAGACGTACATTTGCCATGCTTCTATATGTACATGGAAGGCCGTAAAGGAAGGGATCTTATGTGTGCACGCCTGACTAACTGAAAAAAAAAAAAGAGCAAAATTATGCATACTAAACCTACCAGATGTATAACCTTGATGAAGGCCACTGCACTTTTACACAGCAAGCGCTGTAAGGACATCTATCTAGCATGGACATCTGCCTAGCAACTGTCTGTCCGACCTTGGGTGGATGCCTGTCTTGTCATTTATTAATCCTGGTAGCCGAGAATTACTCTTTCATAATAATGTATTTCTCTCCATTTCACCTTTGAAATGTTTCTGCGTCTCCACGGCTTTGAATTCGCTCCCAGTTTACTCCAGCAGCATATCCCCAAGCAACCCTTTGCCATTTCCCAATGCACACCGCCAGTCTTAGAAGAATGTCCCTGATTGTCATTTAGGTTGACTGTAGAAACGTGACACACTTTTTGCACAGCATTAGATTCTCTAGGGCTACCTACCATTTAGTGAATCGCCCTTTGACTGGAGCACTGTGAGCAAGGGCTGGGCTATCCATTCTTTTGAGGAAAATCACAGTGCTCATAGGAATATCTTTCATCGAGTATGAAAGTTAATACTGCTATGCCAACGCACGCTTTTAACCACTGAATTGATGGAAATTCTATGTGTGGGCACAAAAGTATTTTACTTTGTCTTTTGCACAGTCATTAACATTTGTATGAACAAGTTCTAGTGTTCTAAAACACAGTAGGGCAACTATAATTCAGCATTATAGTTAATAAAGAGCCAAACACAATGAGGGAAAATATCTAAGGAAGCTGTAAAGCTCACTTGATAACTTCACATTGCATACATATACCAAATTGTGTAAAGTCCTTATATCAATAAAAAGAATTAAGATTGAAATGCGTTTAATTTTAAAAAAATATGGATTTCATTGTATTTATCACTTATGTTATCAAATTGAAATATCATTAATCCAGGAGAACTATAGAAAGTTATTTCAAAGGGCAAAGTGTGTACCACTGAAGAGTTGATAGACAGTGCATGCTCTGTGTTACACACACAAACTCACACACAGCAAAGTGGGCACCACTGAAGAGTTGATAGACAGTGCATGCTCTGTGTTACACACACACACACACACACACACACACACACACAGCAAAGTGGGCACCATTGAAGAGTTGATTAAGACAATGTTCTCTCTCTCTCTCTCTCTCTCTCTCTCTCTCTCTCTCTCTCTCTCTCTCTCAAAATAGATACCATTCAGAATTGAAAGGAACCTTGGCAAATGCAACAGTGTGCGTGCAACTTGAGGCATCTTGAGGACTGTGCTGTATGGAATACGACAGCAACAGACATATAAACATTGTATTCTATGTGAGGTATGTGAAGTGGGCAGATTCACAGAAACAGAAGACAGTGGTTGCCCGGGCTGTGGGAAAGGGGCGTTGGAGAAAGTACCCCTGTGTAACATTCTGGAGAGTTTCTTTATAAGGATGGAAATATTCTTCACTGAATCATCTATACCTAAAAATGCTTAAGACAGTAACATTTATGATTTCTCTTTAAACCAGGAGTTCAAAACAGGCAGTGTTGAGATAGGATGTAGAACCTGCCCTGTTCTAATGGAAACATTTATTCCCAGGAACCCTTCTATCCACCTGAACCATAATCCTTACTCCCCACACAGTGTAACCGCTCCCTTGTCTTCTCCTCACACAGTGTAACTGCTCCCTTTTCTTCTCTTCACACAGTGTAACTACTCCCTTATCTTCTTCCCAGCTGTATCTCCAGTGCCTTGAGAAAGCAGCTGCACTGAACCTGTCCATTACGAAAGTCTATCACAGGCCCTGGTACAGCTATCCCTTAACAAGCATTTGCTATGAAGAAGCGAAGCCATGATATTAAGTCACGGTATCCAATGAAGGACAGAGTGAAGCATGACATGATGTTCTTCCGTAGACAGGACACTCTCCCATACCCTCTACTTTGGGAATTCTGCCGATTTGTTTAACAAAAGAATAAACATCACTAGGACACCCTCATTTGTCCCTCTGGGGATCTTTGAAGGCTGGAGATGGGAGGATAGATAGAAGACAGAGCTGGAAGCCATTTTCCAGGGTGACACTCTTCTAGCAATTACATATGTAATTTCCTTAACCGCTAAACACAGGCAACAAAAACCAAATATTTGCCCCAGACAGATTGTAAGGACCTTTGTTGACTTTTGTTTTTATGATTTACAGTAAGAGGATTTCCTGGTTCTGGTGGCAAAAGCGTTAAACAGATTATTGTTTATCTTTTTACCCTCAAGCTCCTGGGTCTGTCTCCAAAACCAAGCACATTTCACTTACGTCTTACAGCAGTGACGCTAGGGGTTCTCAAACATGACCCTCAGCTGCCGTCGAATGTAACTGGGTCAGAACAGGTCTCCAAGGGTCTTGCATAAATAGAAAGACTCAAAGGTCAAAAGTCCTTTTTGCTGAGAGAGTGCTCAGTACTTAAAATTCATTTAATTGTTTATAAGTGCATGAAACTATTCAAATAGTCTAAGTGACCGCCCAGAATCCCTTACCATCAGGACACTAAAACAGTTTGGGAATGGGTCAACTAAGGACTCCTGGGCCTGTTTTGTTTTTTAGAATAATCCGTTTTCTTACTTGTTTCTCGCCCCTTCTGCTCTCCCTCACAAAGACACGTTTTGAACCAGGGGGCCAAAGGGGAAGAGTGGGCCAACTCATTCACCCCGGTAGACCTGCGTCTTGTCAATTCTGACAACTATGGAGGGCCTCTATGTAATCCGTGCTGGGAAGGGTAGACGCTGTATTCATGAGGTACATGGGTCCCAGCATTACTGTCCTCTCAATGGCTGACCGTTATTGCTGACATGATTTTTTGACTAATCTGTCAGTTGCTAACTTGAAAAGTGTCACCTTTCTGCTGATTTATCTTGTATCTGGGCTCTCCATTCTGGTCTACCCACCAGTCCGTTACGCGAGCTTTAGAATGTATTAGGTTCTGTTAGCAGGTCCTTCCCATGTTTTTCAGTATTTTCCTGGCTGTCCACCAACGGGGGGCATGGATGTCATGGCTCCCACCTTCCTGCCAAAGCTCTTGAAGTCAGTATGAATCTAATATGCCAGGCCTCTTCAGTAATAAACGGATCGTGGAGACAGATTTCACAGCCGAGCTTTAGACAGTGAACACATCCCGTCTGCTTTCTTTGGTAATTTCTATATTCCAATATCATTTACAGATTTTAAGTCTTTCACGTTGCCTTCAACCCACCTGAAGTACGTAGAGTACGATATTCAGTTAGCAGCACTAACCTGAGCAATTGTCTCGGGGTCCAGCGGCTTGTGGTCATTGAAGCCAGTGTACTGCCCTGATGACGTAGACCTCCGGATAGGAGGGCTGTCTATCTTCTTGAGGGAGTCATGGCGGCTGATGTTGGTCAGGCTGCCGTGGCCCGGCCGGCGCCGCCTCTCGGGACTGTCACTGTTGAGGCCACGGTTCTGCAACAGGCCCCTGGGGTGACCGGTTAGGTTTGGGGATCCCAGATCAATCGAGGAGTTAGACAGAGCGTGTGGGGGATGCAGGGGACAATGGCCGTCACTGGTCCTGCCAGGACGTCTTCCTGGAGGGGGTGGTTCTCCTCTCTTTCTTTGTCTAGACGGTCAGAGAAGAAAGAGAAGACAGAAGAGCTTTTGACACCGGATGACACTTTAAGGCTAAGTGCATGTCTGACCATTCCTCACAGTCCCTGGAGGAGGGGAGGTCAGGGGCTGATGATCAAAGGCCACTCACCTGGCTAAATAGCTATCGGAATGGCGGTCAGTCGGGGAGTTCATGTCCTTGGATGAGGACTTGTCTTCAGGGACTGGCCCGCTGCTGGCTTCGCTGTCGGCTTTTTGGCTCAGCGTGTCTGAAAATGTATCGTCCCTGGAGCAATGGGGAGCAAGAGAGAGAGTCTTCAGCTCTTAGAGTGGAAAGAAAACTAAGGGTTGGTATTTATGTAAGACTTTTATTAATGTGGCTGTCCTTGGTTTGTAGGTTAAGTGTGTGTGTGTGTGTGTGTGTGTGTGTGTGTGAGAGAGAGAGAGAGAGAGAGAGAGAGAGAGAGAGAGCGCGAGCGCAGATGCTATCTGTGGAGGCCGGAATAGAACATCCTACCCCTGGAGCTGAGGTACATGTGCTTGTGAGCCACAGAACAGGGTCTGGGAACTGAACTCCAGACCTCTGCAGGAGTCTCTCTCCAGCACCCTAGAGTAGATTTTCATTCTAAACATAATGCCATTTTGTTGCCAAAAAGTTGAAATCTTCAGGAATACAAGAGGATAAAATAATAATCATCTATAACACACTACACCAGTCAGGCGTGGTGGCACATGCCTTTAATCCACTCCCGTGGCACCCGGGAGGCAGAGGCAGGTGAATCTCTGTGAGTTTGAGGCCAGCCTGGTCTACAGGGTGAGTTCCAAGACAGTTAAAGCTCACAGTGAAACCCTGTTTTGAAAACAAGAAGGAAAAAAAAAAAAAACCCACTAAACCAAGACCTTCTGTGTCTAGAATGCATATGAATGTGTATATGTATATGGAGTACTTACATTACGGATAACAGGCCTCTCTGTTTAGTGGTTCACATATGTATACCTTCACGTCTACATATATATTACATATTTCTTCAGTTGTCAAATACACACTTTATTATTTCTAAAGCTGTGTAAAAATATTTCTTCTCACTTTATATGGTGTGTTTCTCTTTTCCCTTGGGAAGCTACTTGAAGTTGATAATAAACTGTGAAATAGTATTCTCAGAAGTCAGGGACTCTGCTGTGTCCATTGTTTCGTAAGCTGTGCCTCACACTTACGCTGCCATTGTCTCAAATCCTTAAACAGTTCTGGAACTTTCCCAGTGGGGAAACTGAGACAACATCAACAAAAGCCATGAGGTGATTACCTTTAACTGTGGCTCTGGATTCTCCCTCTTGAGAGCTGGGGACTGAAATAGCTGGCCACTGAGAGATGATACTCTTGGAATCATCATGGCCATAGAACATTCAAAGTCATTTTCTACAGAGGTTATTGTTCTGTGACACCATCAAAAGGCGTCTCCCATGGGCTCCTCTCGATCCAGCTTGGGAAATGGATACTTGTTGGTTCTGAACTGTCAGCAACTATCATGCGTAGAATCCTGAACTTTTTGTTTCCTTTTTTAAAAAAATGAGATGGGGTCTCATTGATCCCTGGCAGGTCTTGGATTTGCTATGTAGTCAAGGATGACCTTTATCTCCTAAGCCTCGAGCTTCTATCTCCCGAATGCTAAGATTACAGGCAGGCATCACCATCCCTGGGTTATGTGGTGTAAGCTGAAGATGGAGTCCATTCCTTTGTGAATTCTGGGCAAGCCACTAACCAGTGCTATCTAGATCTCTGTGGGAGCATTTCCTAACGCACTGGCAATTGAACAGCAGACTTTCAAGGACAAGAGAAATCTTCCCCGTAGAGTAAACACAGTGATTTAATTATTTAGCACTAAAGTCACCAGGAAAGTGGAAAATTCTGCACAGTGCACTTTTTTTTTTTTTTTAATCTGGGGGCTAACGGGCTGTAGTTCAGCAACTGAACACATGCTTAGCATATGCAAGACCCAGGGGTTGAATTCCTTGCCCTCCCTCTTCCTGCAAAAACCCTCCACCCGACCCTCCAATAGCTGGAATGCTCAGGCGGCTGAACGTTGGGCCCACTCACATATCTTGCACGACTATGTACTGATGAGGCACCAGCCCATCGATGCCGTTGTGTCTGCCTTCCCACCAGTCCTCAGAAGCTCGGTGATACAGCAGCAGTGAAGCACCCTTCTTGAAGGACAGCTCTCTAGCTGACCGCCCGACATAGTCAAACTTGGCTATGGCTTCGATGGGCTCACACTCTACGGGAAAACAACAGAAAATGCAGAGGGACATGAACATCAGGAAGACACGAAGTATTCTCTGGAAGCCAACATCAGGCTCTAGAAACAGGCTGACTAGGACAATGAGTGAGCCATCAAACAGGAGGCAACAGGAGTCAGGAGTGGGGGAGGAGGGAGAGACACAGAGGGACAGAGAGGACAGGATGGGGGTGGGGTGTGGATACTTCTAGTTGTCATTTGGTTTTCTAGGCAAAAAGAAAAATTGAGCATTAGATCTTAATTTCCTCAGCCTCTTATTGGAGATACAACGACAGTAAAATAAAAAGATTTTGACTCTGCAAAATGACACATAAGACCTCTCCTTGGCTGTAATATCCACCACAGTTGTTTTAATCTTCTTTTGACATTGATGGAGTGTGGTTGCAACATGTTAGTGGCGTTTATAACAGGAAAACCCCCACAATTCCAGCAAGCATGCTTTATTAGCTTCAAAAAATACACAACGTTACCCCGATGGATGCTATTTGATACATTTATTCTCCTCGTGGGCTTTCTTGATTTTTTTTTTTAAATATGAAATCTCAACATTATCATTAAGATTCAGGAAAACATTTTCCTCTCACCATAAAAATTTTAGATTTAATTATGAAACACTCAAAGGTTAGACCACCTTGTACTTAGAATAAAAGATTAGATCCAAAAACTATTTTCTGAGGATCGAGAGTTAATTGATGGGAGAGACTGCGACTGAGTAAACACAGGGTCAGAACTCAGGACTGCAGGCTATGATCCTGTTCATACAGCATGTTAGGTGCTTTGTGAGTTAACCTACTGCAGAAGAGTCCTTCATTCGAGGTCTTTCTATGCCTCTCCTACCAGCCTCTTACTCTTGTCCCTGCCATCCAGAGGTGAGTGGGCATCTAATGAAAACTTCAAGGAGTTGTTCTTTTAGAAACATCTGCACAGCAAACGATGCCTCATTTGCTTAGAGAAACATCTGCACAGTGAGTGACACACCTCATTTGCTCCAACCTGGGTATGTGGAGATATTGAAGAATACGCAGGCAATGTGGCGGAGGAAAGCCTGCCTGTCTCTCAACAGTTCAGGAAATTGCTTTCTATTTCTCTTGATAACAAATCTACTCATTTGAAAGAGTTCATTCTTCCCAGCGTTCACTGCAGCACCCATTATACTTATGGAAAATAATGAGGTGAGAGGCTTTTGGTAAAGAAAAGCAAGGCTTCTTTCTTGGTAAATTAGAAATTCTGAGACATGTAAAGTAGAAGCAAGAAAACGAACAAACGCCCAAAACCTTTCTGTGAAGGGCTTGTGTAAATTTCAGCAAATCGTCATGAGACAAAAAGGCTGGCATCTGTTCCAATCCGCTGGTAGGCAGTGTTTGAAGAATTACAATGTAACTGTGCCCAGCCACCTCACTAGGCAGTGTTTGAGGAAATACCATGTAACAATGCCCAGCTGTGCCACTAACATGGAAAAGGTGTAAGACTTTTCTAAGTCTCTTAGCAACTGGGTAAAGCTTTTAGGTCATATGTAATGCTTTGGTTGATTGTGAAATGTTCTCCCATGGGGCATAATTTTAATGGATGTTCTTTAGCCATGGTGGCACTGTTCTGGGACATTACAGAACTTTTTGGATATGGGGCCTTCCTGCCTGAGGGGACAGGGCTAGGGAGTTATAGGTAGGCCAGGTTCCAGCCAAATTCTCTGTTCCCTGAAGACCAGGGTGACCAGCCACCTGTCACTCATGCTGTCACATTGTCTGCCACCATGTTGTCCCCACCATAAGGGACTGCGTGCAAGGAACTATGAGTCAAAACAAACGTCTTTTTAGCAATCTGTCAGAGGGATGGGGAAAGCCAATAGCATACCACCCCCCAACTCACATTTTATCACAACAACGTGAGCGTTGCAGTGACTATTTATAGAAGAGAGGATGGAACTTTCATTTAAATAGGATGGCCCTTTGTTCTATGTTTCCAGAGAAAGATTTTCTCCTGCTTGACCTGAGATGTCCAGATACCAAGATTGGTACTCCATCTTCCCCAGAGGATAGAAACAAAGGCGCCCTCAGAGTGAAGATCTGATAATTTATTAAAGGCAACTTCATGACACAGGATTTATGAACCCTTGTGCCAACACACCCTTACATTTATATTTTTAATTTAAAAATGAAAAGCTAGCATAGAGGGCGTGATACATACTCTACACTCACTGGGTGAAGGAGGAAGAATAGAGGCTCATCGCTGCTCTCAGGGCCTGCCATGTTATGTTAATGCTGTCCAGAACAACATACATGTTACCTACTCAAGTAATTCCAGGATCGCACCCTCTGTGACAGTCACGTGTTTTTATCGTTGCTTTTTCACATAACAAACACCACAGTTATCGGATTCACCAGATCTACTGAGCTGTGGGGCAGGTTATACAAGGATGAGCACACAGATCAGAAGCCCATTTTAGTGGTAATGGTAGTATATCAACAAGTAATTTTCAGCAATTCCATTATTTTGACCTCTTTGTACTCTTCTGGGAGCCATTTCACAGTCAAGTGTCAATCAATAAGCTATTTACAGACATCTTGGTCTGGGCAGTGCATGGCAAATCAATCTCAGGGCATGGGGCATCACGGCTCCTTCATAGCAGGAGTCTTATGGTCCTTTGGGGTCCTGCAGAGACTTTTTAGAATGTTGCTACTGCTGACATCAATATCAATCATAGCAAGGGTGTAATGTGATTACTTAGTGCTTCTGCATGGCTCTGTTAACTGCAAAGGGGACGTGGCCTCAGCAGAGTGTCTGCCTGGTGCTAAGGTCCTAAGCTCATGGTCTTATACTTTTGGTATGATGTAATAATGTTGTGCCTCCTCTTGGGCACTTCATGCTTCCTTCTAGATCTATTGCCCTTGCAGAGGTCAGTTTTGTTCTGTGACAGCCTGTCCTGAAAACAGGATGATGCCTCCCTGATACCATGATAGAGCAAAGAAAGCACACCATCGGACAGTCAAAAAGGCGACCGGTGTCCCAGTGGATTTAGCAACAGAACTGTGGAGGTGGCCGTGGTAAGAGCCTGTCCTCAGAGAGCAGTGCTTTTCTTTCCGGCAGAGAGTGAAGGCCACGATCAAACCACAATGAGATCTGTAGTAATGAGTGTCCAACCAAGAGTCTCTCCTGTAGTGGAAAGGTAGACATCTGACAGATGGCATGATACTGGGACTGGTATGTGGGGAGAGAGCTGGCTGGGTTTTACCTAACCTGGAGAAAGCAAGAGAATACTCAGAAGTCAGCAGAGGGGGTGGGGTGGGGGGAAGGAATGAGCCAGGGAGAGAAACAGACCCAGGACAAGAAAAGGATGATGTCAGAGGGGCTTGAGACTAGAGTCTGCTTAGCCTGAGTTACCTGAGCCTCCTCGACTACCAAAAAAACTGTGCTCTTAGTGTTCACAGAGTTCAGCATAGCATCCTTGGACCCCACTGTCTCCTGTATCTTTTCACAGACTGTTCCCGTCTTCCTCACTGTACAGCTCTGCCCCGCCATCCTAAGGAAATGCCTGTCTGAGGACTTTGGGACACGTCATCCCTGAGAATGCAGAGTGCGCTGCTGCTCTTCTTAAGCTGCTCTCAGAGTCTGCACCTGAAATGCCCAGTGACTGGCTGCATGGAAATCTTTAAGCTAAAAGCTGCACACTGACTACAGGCTGCTGTGCCCCAGGGAGAAATAAACGAGGCTGCTGTGCCCCAGGGAGAAATAAACGAGGAGACCCTTCGTGAGAGGCTATCTTCCTGAGGCTAAAGTTCTAAGACACACATCAAAAATTTATATGCGTGCTGGAAAAAGAGACCCAGTGAGTGAGAGATTCGGAAGATGTGTTAGAGTTATCAGACACATTTGCACGAGAGGTTGGATATTTGAGTAAAGATCACAGAACTTAACCTATCTGCTGCTTGGTCTTTTTTCTTTTTCTTTTTTTTTTTTAAGTATGGCAGGTAAAAAATTCAGTGGGTCAAAGGAGAATTTTCACACAGCTAGAGAGGCTCTAAGAGAAAACTTTCGGTATATATTACAGAAAAGGGGCTGGGCATGGTTGTACATGGCAGTAACCCCAGCACCCTGGGAGAGTGCAGGGAGGGCAAGCTTATAGTCTGTGCTGTACCATACAGCAGGACTCTGTCTTAACAAAACAGAACGCCAAGAAAACCCAAAGGCTGGTGGCTGTGCAGAGGGTCATGGGCTCAATTCTATCAGCACAGGAAAAGCTCTGACAACTGGTGCTGAGCACTGAACTCTGGAAGTTAGAAAAAGCCAGGCAGTGGTGGGGAGGCAGAGGCCAGAGATCTCTGAATTTGAGGGTAGCCTGGTCTATGAAGAATGAATTCCAGAATAGCCAGGGCTACGTAGAGAAACCCTGAAAAAAACCCTTGAAAAAAAAAAAGATGAAGAAAACGAAATAGTATCTTAGAAGAAAGTATCGAAGTGAATTTGGAGACACTAAACGACCGGAGATCTGCTCACGGGCTGAGCTCTAAATGGTTTAGAGCAGCAGCCCTCGCCATATCGACATATGTGAAGCTGTAGCTCTTCTCTCAGCAGGGTTTAGAGATGAAAAAAAAAAAAGTATTTGAAAAACAGAGTCTCAAATGTAAGGAGAATCAGAAACAGCCCAAAGGGCAAAGCGTGAGGTTGTCTCCTAGGAAGACAGCGTGATAGGCCGGTGGCAAGGACAGGACATGGGAGGAGACGTTCCACACAGAAGGCAGGCTCCTGGCGCAAAAGTCTAAAAGGACAGCGGACATGTGTCCACCTGGAAGAGAGTAAGTGACCCCCCTCCCTCACACCATAACCTCCATGAGAATAAAGAATATGAAAACCCAAATGCTGAAGGATTAAAAAGGGAACAGAACCACTGCACACATGGTGAATGGCTAGTGTCATGATCATCAAGGACATGAAGATCCAAACCACAGTGAGATCTCTCCCTGTGCTGTTAGGACGGCTCCCTGATGGACAATAAACGTCGGGGTCTGGAGAAGTGGGAACTGTTTGTCATGTTACCGACCTGATGATACGCAAAATGGTGTGGGTGCTGTGGGACATGGAATAGGAAGGGGTCCCAAAAATTAAAATAGATGATGTGGTCTAGAATTCAGATGCTGGGGGTTGGGGATTTAGCTCAGTGGTAGAGCGCTTGCCTAGGAAGTGCAAAGGCCCTGGGTTCCCCAGCTCAAAAAAAAAAAAAAAAAAAAAAAAGAATTCAGATGCTGATCCAAGAGAACAGGAATGGGAATCATGAGGAGAGACACTCCTTGGAATGGTCCCCACAGCACCAGTCACAAGGCAAGATGTGGAAGCGGTTCCCAGAGGAAGTCGGCTAGGGCAGGAAAGTGTGACATACACGTGCAAGGGAGGGCTGTCCCGGCTTTTTAAAAGGAGGAAGTGCTCCATCATGGACGAATGGGTGGGTGTGACGTAAGCTATAGATTGCATGGCTCTGCCTAAGTCAAGAGCCTAAAATAGCCAATTTTGTAGACTCAAAGGATGGAGGTTGCCAAGGGCTGGAAGGAGTGTGGAGTTAGCAGTCGGTAGGAACATGGTTTCAGTCAGGCGAGGTGGACATTGTCTAGAGACCTGATGTGCAGAGCCAGACCTATCCTCATAACATGTAAGGTTAATGGCTGAGAGGCTGGAGAGATGGCTCAGTGGTTAAGAGCACTGACTGCTCTTCCAGAGGTCCTGAGTTCAAATCCCAGCAACCACATGGTGGCTCACAACCATCTGTAATGGGATCTGATGCCCTCTTCTGGTGTGTCTGAGGACAGCTACAGTGTACTCACATACCTAAAATAAATAAATCATTAGAAAATAAATAAAATGGTTGTGTGTGTGAGGGGGGGAGTGTGTTAAGTGCTGAGAGGTAGGGGAAGAAAAGGACAAAGTAGGACTACTTTCCTCCTCTCAGGGTTTAGCCCAGTTTCCTTAAAGTTGATCAAGAGAGAAAAATCATGGCAGAAGGATGGATAAACTCACTGCTTTAAAAAGTACACTAAAAGGTGAGCCTTAGAGCAGAGGGTGTTTTAGAAGCATATATACACGGTTCTTAGACATACCACAAGAAAAGGGGAGCAGCAATAAGTCAATACATGAATATAATAAATCAAATAAAAGGAGCCTGGGAACTCTATTGTTAAGAAAAAACCAAACCAAACCAAAGCCACGGACAGGAGCACCAGCCGGGACTTACCGTCCTCACTGGTGTGGGGCTCTGTGCCGGCGTCTTGGTCCACCTCCTCCAGGGTACCATGCTCACTGTATGGGCTGTCGCTGTTGGGCAGAAACAGACATGTATATGAAACCAAAGAGCATTGTTTTCCAAGGGTGTAATTACCATAGCAAGGAGACCCACAGGGCTTCTAGTGTAGAAACAATCCCGGGTATCTGACCACAGAATGCCCGCACCTCCATTAATGATCTCGTTCTATGGCTGTGCCTGTGGACACACATGGGTGTGGTGGTTACTGTAAGAGCAGCAGATTTGGGGAGCTCTAGAATAACTAAGAGACTAGCCTCTGCCACGCCCGTGAGAGATACCCCATTAGGTTAGTTCCAGTGGGAAGAACCACCCTGACGGTGGGGTCCTGGACCGCACGAAAGGAGCAAGCTAGCTGAGCACAGGCAGCCATCTCCCTGTGCTTCCCCATTGCTGATGTCTCACCGGCTGCCTTGGGGTTCTGCCACAATGGACTATGCCCTAGAACTGTGAAGGAGGCAGAAGGAACGACCGCCACCCATAAGTTGCTTTTGTAGGGATGGATGTTTTACCACAGCAACAGGAAAAGTAAAAATTTTTTTGCATGTGTACACATGATGCCCACATATATGCATAGATACACTTGTGTATGTATGTGTCTCTACATGTGTGTGCATGCATTCATCTTTTACAATCTTATTGTGACAAGTTTACTCACAGGAAAAAGTATAAGAAATAACTCTGACTCAAATAAATGCAAATTAGTTGACTTCAGGTAGAGAACGTTCGATTATTGCTCTACAGACAGAAATCTTTGCAAATTCAGTTCACCATTTTGACTGACGTACGAGTTGAGAATCCTCTGACTTCTGCGAGGCGACTGTAGCATCTTTTCTATCATCTCTCGACAGCCACTCATTTCTCTCCAAGGTTCATGTTTTTACTGTCTTGGTTTTGCAACTCTAACATCACCACCACCGTGTGCTTTTGGATGTTTGCTAATAGAGGGTTTTAACCATAAATACCAACCTGATATTACTCTAAAAACCCATTTCTAGAGCCGGTGGGGCACAAGGGTAACTGCACACACACACACACACACACACACACACACACACACACACACACACACACACACAGCTTCTCATAGAAACACCATAAACAGAACACTCTTCAGTCCATGTTACTGACTCTGGGATCCTGGGCTAGGGAGATGGTTCAGTGACCAAGTGTAAGAACTGGAGTGGGCATCCCTAGTGCTCACCTAATGACCCAGGCCACGGCTGTGTTCCTGTACCCCAGTGACAGGAAAATGGATAGGGCTTGCTGCCTGCCAGCATAGTCCCACACACACACACACACACACACACAGAGCACACACACACAGAGCACACACACACACAGCACACACACACACACACACACACACACACACACACGCACACACACACACACACACACACACACACACACACACACACACACACACACAGCACACACACAGCACACACACACACATACAACACACACACACACACACACATAGCACACACACACAGCACACACACACACACACACACACACACACACACACACATTCACACGTTCTCATTGAAGCACTATAAACAGAACATTCTTTAGTCCATGCCACTGGCCGCAAGGCCTTTTTGGAAAAGCAGCAACACCACAGATCTGGAATGAACTCCACACACTCACCACACATCTCCATACTTTGTCTTTGAGGTTGTTGTTGTTGTTGTTTGTTTTCAAGGCAGGGTTTCTCTGGTGTAGCCCTGGCTATCCTAGAACACAGTCTGTGACCAGGCTAACCAGGAACCTCAGATCTGCCTGCCTCTGCCTCCCAAGTGTTGGGATTGAAGGTGTGCACTACCACTGCCTACTTTGTCTTTGATGCAACAAAGAAGACGGCAGATTTTCCTTACACGGCCCTACATAGCTCCGACACTGGCCTGAAAGTAAATATGACTGTGAAATGAAGTTATTTAAAGTAAATATGTCTGTGAAATGAAGTCATGCATCTCAGCATGACTGGGTTTATTCACTTACTCTCCCAGAGGAAGACTTTAGTTGGTACCTGTCATACATATTCAAGTCAATACTGCTGAATTGAATCTCCCGTGTAACATCGCCGCTGCAGCCCAGAACTTCAAGACAGCACGCTTGGCTCCTAATTCTGACAGCAGTTTACGTGGAAATAGCAACACCCGGGTTTCTGAACTACCACACCGTGTATGACGTAAGTGGGGGAAAGGAAGTATATTCAGAAACGTCTCTGAGGTACTTGCTCCACGTCTACTCGGCCTGGGAATGGTCTCAGCGGTCTCCTGAGAAGGGTGCAGACTGAAGGTCCTTCAGACCCTGCACCCACAAGACCGGGACTGGGAAAGTGCATGTGCTCTGGAATCAGTTCACATATTGGAATTAGGATTCCCAAGTCCCTGTGAGGAGGACGTTTGCAGGTGGCACCTGTGAGGAAATTAGAGCGACCTCAGCACAGGAGGACCGCAGAGATCTGGGTGTGCACACCCGTGTCTTGTTCTCATCACTGACCCCTGACCTTGTTAGGGAGCTGGAAGGTCATTACCAGAGGCCTTCATAGGAGAACTTCCAGCATCTGTAACTGAGGAGGTCTCCTCTTTCTAAATTATCCAGTCAGTATTCTGTCAGAACAACAGAAAGTAGACTAAGCTGCCTGGTGCTCCCAGGTACTATTAAATAATATTAATGCTAAGCTAACCTCTTGACCTCTCTAAAGTTATTTTGAAGAATATTCATGATATATAAACCACTGACTGATGAGCGCCCTGACTAGCTGACACAATAGAGGGCCTCATGGATTTGAGACTTCTTATGTTATTTATGATTTCTACAAAAATGCCTGAAGTGCACATATCACATACCAAATAATGAGCACAGACATTTTAAGATTTCTGTCTTTTAGGGTTACTCAATTGACTCTCAGTTGTCTCACTTGGCTGGGAAATGATGCTATGTTAAAAAATTTTAGTATTAAAACATATTAATATAAATTTGCTCATAATGACCTGGAGACATGGCTTAGCGGCTAAGAGCACTGACTGCTCTTCCAGAGGTCCTGAGTTCAAGTCCCAGCAACTACATGGTGGCTCACAACCATCTGTAATGGGGATCTGATGTCCCCTTCTGGTGTGTTTGAAGACAGCTACAGTGTACTCACATACATAAAATAAACAAATGAATTAGAAAAAAAAGAATAAAAAATCTATTTGATCGACATAGCTCTTGTAAAAAAGAAGAAACGTGTCTAATAATAACCAGATAACAAAGCTCTCTGGTGAGGCTGGGGATACACAGTTTATTGGCAGACTCTTTGCAAGCACACAAGGCTTTTGATCTCCAGCATTAGACCAACCAAAACCTGGACTCAAATAAAACCCAAGAATGGAAATGAAATCTGTTAATTTGGTTAGTCTTCTTTTCTTTAGAATAGTGGTAAAAATTAATCTCTCCTTCTCTCTGTCTCTCTTTTTCTCTGTCTCTCTGAGACAGATCTCTCCAGGTAGCCATGGAACTCACTACACGGACTAGCTGGCAGTGTATGACGCGCACCCTGATATAAACAAACCCTTAAAAAGCAAAACTCTTCTTGTTTACAGAGGCACAGAGGGGTCAGAGTTATCTAGAAAAGAGGACGTGAACAATTTGCCTTCACAATGACTCCTTCACCACCATGAACGTCACTGTTCTAAACTTACCTCAAATGTTTGCTCACTTTTTCTTCTTTCATCTGTTTTTCCTTTTTAAAAATTAAAAGCTTTCATAGTTTACGGGCAGTTAATTTTATTTATTTGTTTGTGTGTGGTGTATGCATGTGTGTACTGACTCATGCCTGTGCATGTAGAAGCTAGAGCCCGAGACCAATGTCTTACTGGTTGTTCCTCCCTTATGTCTTGAAGCAGTCACTTTCTAACTGAGCCTGGAGGTCACTGTCTGCAGAGGCTGGATGTCTGGCGAGCTGCTAGCATCCTCTTGCTTTGGCACTGGGGTCCCAGCCAGGCACATGCCGTTTTAGGCAGACGCTGTTGTACCTAATGTTTACTGGATCCTGGGATCTGAACTCAGGGTCTCAGGGTCCAGCAGTAAGCACTTTAAACTCCCTGGTCCTGGGTAACTCACTTTTGTGATTCAGTCAGGAGCTATGTCAGAGGGAGGGCTCTTGAACTCACCAGTAGTCGCCTCCGGCCATACATTTCTCGTACACGGGGCCATCCAGTTCTTTCGAATCCGGGAAAATAGTCTCGTGATGAATGATGATCGTCTTCACGATCTCGTTCACGTGCGCCTGGCAAGACACTTGGTCCTGTATTTCCGGAACCGGCATCAGTGTTGGGCCAAAGCAAATGGCCAGATTGTAAGGGTCCATCATGTTCTCGTCACTGTACTGGGAGAGGCTGCAAAAGGGAGGGAAGAAGAACGTGTGAGGGACGGGTTTGGGGAAACAAAGCTCCACAGTATACTAAGTATCCGGATCTCCCCACCCCCTGAGACTCAGTTTCTCTGGGTAGCCCTGGCTGTCCTAGAACTGGCTCTGTAGACCATGCTGGTCTTCAACTCAGAGATCCGCCTGCCCCCACAGTGCTGGAATTCAAGGTGAGCGTCACCACCACCTGGCCATACTTTGAATTTATTCTACTATAAAAACCAGTGTGCATGTGTGCACGTGTTTGTGTGTGTGTCCGTGGAGAACATCAAGGTGTCAGGTCCCCGGGAGCTGGAGTTACAGGTGGTTGTGAGCCACCTGAGGCGGGCGTTGAGATCTGAACTCGTCCTTCGGAAGACAAGTGCACACTCTTGACCAGTGGCCATCACTCCAGCACCCTGACCTCCTATTTCGAGAATATGGATTAAATAATTTTGTCTTTTGTCGTTAGAGAACATGATGCCCATCCCACTTAGAGCTGGCTCATCGAACCCCAGAGCAAGAGGACTATGTTCAACTAGAGAGGACACGAGAGGAACATGCATCCTCTTTGTGTGAGTGAGAGGCGTTTCCTAAAGGCCTGAGTTTAAAACAACATCAACCGTAATGGAGATAAGGACCAAGCAGATGAGCCCCACTTGTAAATATCGAGGATCATAAATGCAGTGCACCTGTGAATCTGCTCGGGCCAACTCCCAGAAAGCCTTAGGGTTATAGCTCTAAGTCTGCCCTACTATTCAACACTGTCTTAGTTTTTACACCCCCACCCGCAACACACGCAATTTAAACTGTGAGAAAAGAAACAAGAATAAAAGCAAAACATCTTTTCTTGGAGGAGGTGAAGAACAGATGTAGGTTAATAACCTGCCGCTGTGCGCTTACCACCGCTAGGTGACAACCCTTGCCACAAAAGACACCACTCAGAGACAAAGGAGGAAGCCCTTAATTCTCTTATTATTGCATTTAAGGTGGGAAAGCTCTGGGATCATTCCTGGCTGTCTGCTACTAATTTCTAAACTCGGTATTACAGATATTTATGAAACCGCGTCGCAGGCGACTCTGAGCGAGCCTGCTCTTTAATGCCTGGCCTCTAACGCACAGGGAATCTGCAATCCTTTGGAGAGTTCTGAGCTGTTATCTCTCAGTGTGTAGAATGTCAGCCACAAAAGGAAACGTAAACGGTAGGTGAGCAGACAAGGGGAAGGAAAAAGAATCCTCAGCTGCCTTTGTGAGGCGGTGACAGACACAGAGCGTAGATGCCTGATGTGGCCCTTTAGCCCTGAGTGGAGATAAGATAGTCGGGGGTGTGGAAAATGAAAAGAGTGCTTTCCACAGCTACCACATGTCCCTCACTTCTGCCACTTCTCAATCCCCTGCCCCCCCCAAAAGCTTCACAATGCCACCGGGTGACTGAGTGGCAGATAGATGACTTTGAAACGTGGGGTGGGGGAGAAGTTGAGATTCAGAATAAAAATCGTCCAAATTTCAAAGATCACACCTGGGTTCAGTGGGAAGGATCAGGTTCAATCCTCCTAGGCCTTTATTTTCTCCTGGCTTGAAGAACATAAACTTGATTTTGAAACAAAGATGATTTCTAAGTTTTGGTTTTGCAGCAGAAAAGAGCAGCTAATCTCTCCTTTCAGGACTCCCGTGTCCAGCATCCTGGGCTGAGGCGGGCCCTCATCCTTCCCAGGCTTCGGTGATGGTTTTGCTTGGACGCTGCTTTCCTAGGTCCTTGTGGGCTCTGGCTCCCAGTGAGAACAACACATCAGTTGGGGGAGGGGAAGCACGCATCCCAAGGTAAAGATGGAGCTCCTCGGCTGGGACAACTGCCTGGGCGATCAGGCTGAGTCAAAGGTGGCAGTGGACAGCGTCTATTTAATACAGATACAGGTCACGCCTTTTTAGGTAGCACTTCTGTCCAAATGGCTGAAATCATGAACTTCTACCTGGGTAACTGAAAGGTGGCAAAGCCTGAAGACTTTTAGCTAGGATATGGGAGAGATGTGTCTACCACGGAACCCATGCATCAGTGAGCAACATAACTGGAAACAAAGTTGCCCTGTCAAAAGTTGAGTTCCTTTGAAAACGATGTAGTGATCTTAAAAAATTCCTGTTGTATCGTGGTAGAGACTGTATTGTGTCTATTTTCTTCTTGACAATGTCTCATTATAGTGAGTTTGTGAAAATTCTACTTTTGGATTGATGTCTAAGTCACCTACAATTCTCCTCCATCCCTGACTACAACATTTAAAAAAAAAATGACAGTTTTTTTTTCCCTAGAAGAAGGTGGTTTACATCATTTTGACAAAAAACACTTATGACACATGCTCTGGATAGAAGTTGGAAAAACACATATTTCACTAGAAAGTATTATTTATAGTAGTATTTTGGATATTTTACATTTATGGCCAGCCACAGTTTCTCTATCCGGAGTAGACTATTCATGCATCACAGAAAGACCTTGATCTCTGGAGGGAAAAAAATGTTCCCTCGGTCTACACTCAATCACTTTCCCTTCCACTCTGCTGATGAATGGAACTCAATACACATTCTATAGGATGCGAGAACACAGACAGAATACAGATGGGCATTTTGGCAGAACATGGAGGTGTACTTACTGATTGAGGAAGGCGAACAGGTACCTCATCACTATAAGGACCGACCTGGGCAAGGTCAGGAGGAGTTTGCGGATGTGGAGTGCCCTCTCATAGAGGTTATCTATTCCTGAAGACAGAAGGTGATACGGTCAGAGTCCCCTTGGGTCATAGAGCAGCTCATCACAGCATCCCTTATAGGATACATCCCAACATCAGCGGCATCCCTCTTTCTCTATCTAGTTTAGAGACAGGGTCTCGTTATGTAACCCCGATGACCTCAAGCTGAAAATCCACTGGTCTTTGCTTCACAAGTGCTGGGAAAATGGGTCTGTACCACACTGGTTTATTTTATGTGACGTACACGGTCTTGACTTTGAGTACTTTAGAGTCCTTGTAAATTTGGAAATCACTTCTCTCCTTTGTTTTGAGCACTAAATTTTGCCATTCATATGGTACCAATGCCCATTGGTGTATGTAACTAAGCCAGATTTCTGGGATATATCTATATCTGTTTTGTCTATATCTATATAGACACAGATCTATCTATCCACCTATCTATCTATCCATCTATCCACCTATGTATCTGTCTATGTATCTATGTATCTATCTATGTATCTATGAATTCATCCATCCATCCATCTGCCCATCTATCCTTTTACCTATCTATCTATCCACCTATCCATCTATCTATCCATCCATCCATCTATCTATCTATCTATCTATCTATCTATCTATCTATCTATCTATCTATCTATGATCTATCTATCATCCATCCATCCATCCATCCATCCATCCATCCATCCATCCATCCATCCATCCATCCATCCATCCATCCATATCAATGTTTTGAGATAACCCTGAAGCTTCCCTGTGATTTTGTATTATGGTCTGTTGTCCTTAACTTCTCTCTCTAGAGGATTCTAGATATTGCTGGATTCTACTCTGCCCCGAGCTGCTGATGCCACACCACAGGCTTCCCTAAAGGCTGTTTCCTACTCATCAGTGGCAGCCTCATAAAGTCTCAAGGTAAAACTGCCACTTCCAACATGGTGACCCACCCCCCACGCTTCACTTTCTCTCTGGTGTTTCCACTGCAGGTTAGTGCACTGCTAATTTCCCCAGTAACTTTCACCATTTCTCACTTGGGTGACTATGATCCCATCCAGTTTCCCTTCTGAATTAACTTGTGGTGTTTGGCCTTCACATGGGGGGTAGGTTTTCAAAATGGCTGGTATTCCTTTATGCAGCCTAGGTTGGAAACCATGGCTCAAATTACCCAGCCCAAGCTCGTTTTTCCTGGGGTTTGGAGAGCTGCTCTCTCTTTATTATCAAAGTGGGCATTTTGCTTTGCTCCCCATTAGGCTGAAAAGGTATGAAAAATATACAAATATTTTTGCTCAGCCACAGAGGAGTCTGCAGCATAGCATATAATTTATCACCATTAAGTACGCCTCAGCTGGAAAGGAAGCCAGCTCATCTCCTGGAAAACGGTTCAAAAACCCTCCACCTGGGACGTTGAAAGTCTCATCATGTGATTAACATTCCTATAACATTTTTTATTCTTGTAGCCCAAACCAGTAACTAATAATGTGAGTATAGTTATTGTGAATTGGATATGGTAATTTCATTTTTTTTATTTGTAATGTATTTTGAAATAGAAAAAAGAAACCCACTGTGAATATGGGGGGAGTAACATCGACTGAATATGAATTTAATGCATTTTCTAAGCTGTGGTCTCGATTATTTCTTCTGGGGATAAATGCCTAGCATACTTATTATTTTTCGGTGTTAAACAGGTACATAAATTCAGGTCACAAGAATGCAGTAATGAAGCTGTCAGTATTGTCACCTGTGTCGTCCCTATAGAATCAAACAGAAGTCAGGAGGAGGCAGTTTACCTCCTACAACCTGGGGTGGAACCTGGGGGCCACGCTGGGTGGAGAGGGAAAAGGAAATACTTAAGTGAGGGGATCTGTGGAGATCTGCAAAAGTCACTGGGAACCTAAATGGGGAACCGGATGTGCAGAACACTGCAGACGCTCAGGATCTTCGAGTCACTGAGAACGTAAGTCACACAGTTTACTACACCCCGGGAGGCGATATATTATAAAGACAAACTGGCTCCCTCACAGTTCCCTGGCTGGCAGTGACCTCTTCTCTCTGTGGGCTACATATGAAGGCTCCTGTAGGTTCTGACGAAACCAAGGAAAACCATATGCCGTGTTTTATTTGAGGATCTTGGGGATTACAAGAGTTAAATCCTTTGAGTCTCTAAGCTAATTCTAATTCTTTTTTTTTGGTTAAGGTTTAATATGTGGGACAGAAATTTATCAACTTAAAGCACATTTTGGAGGTCCTAGATCATAGCTGTCAACAATCAGGAAAGAAGGAAACAATACAGATGGCTGTCACCCTGTAGTCGTCTTAACGTCTGTCAGGTCTCCTGAAGAGAGAGTCACACCAGAGCACCAGAGGTGAGGCAAGGGGGAGCCGTGGCTTCCGGGAGCTTCAGTTTGATGTTAAGAGCCTCTTTCTTTCAATCTCTCTGTTCTAAACTTGGCTTCTTCTTGAAGGCAGTTTCAAAATTTTACATGAAATTCACAGTGACATTTAGTCACAATAGTCAAGAAGTGGTAGCAACCCAGATATGGATAGACAGATGAAGGGAGAAGGACAATGTTATACTGACTCGCAGAGGAATATTACTCAGCCGTAAAGAGGAAGGCCACTCCGTGGATGAGCCCTGTAGACACTACTCTAAGCAAAACAAGCCATACACCTCATACCATTTAGATGAGGCGCCTATATTAGGCCACATCATAAAGCAGAGCTCCAAGGGCCCCAGGAAGGAGAAGGAGGTGGCGCTGTTTGATGGCTACAAAGCTTCTGTCAGGGAGTAAGAGAATGCTCTAGAAATCAACAGTGAGATTGGATTTGTAGTGCTGTGGATACATTTAACTTTTACCCCACACCCAAAGATGGCCAATTTTATGTCTGTGTTTTACCATAAAAGAAAAATAACTGGGGCTGGAGAGACAGCTCAGTTGGGAAGAACACCGACTGTTCTTCCAGAGGATCCCGTTTCGATTCCCAGCACCGGCGTTACAGCTCCCAACTGTCTGGAACCCCAGTTCTAGGGAATCTGACACCTCACACAGACATACAAGACACCAATGGGCAAAAAATCAAAATATAACAAATCATTTAAAAGCTTTAAAAAAAAGAAAAAAGAAAATAACCAGGAGCCTATAGGGTGCAAATGCAAGGTTTAGAAGTGTGCAGCACCCAGAGTTGCTCCTTCTAAAGTAAATACAGGGAAAAGTGTTGGGGCAGAGACGGAAAGAAAGGCCATCCAGAGACTGACCCACCTGGGGATCCATCCCATACACAGACACCAAACTACTGCTGATGCCAAGCGGTGCTTACTGACAGGAACCTGGTATAGCGGTCTCCTGAGAGGCTCTGCCAGAGCCTGACAAATACAGATGTGGATGCTTGCAGCCAAGACTGAGCACAGGGACCCCAATGGAGGAGTTAGAGAAAGGACTGAAGGGGTTTGCAACTCCATAGGAAGAACAACAATATCAACCAACCAGACCCCCAGAGCTCCCAGGGACTAAACCACCATCCAAAGAGTACACATGGAGCCACCCATGGCTCCAGCTGCATAGGTAGCAGAGGACGACCTTGTTGGGCATTAATGGGAGGGGAGGCCCTTGGTCCTGTGAAGGCTCAATGCCCCAGTGTGGGGGAATGGCAGGGCAGGGAGGAGGGACGGAGTGGTTGAGTGGGTGGGGAACACCCTCATAGAGGCAGGGGGAGGGGGATGGGATGGGGGGGTTGTGGAGGGGAAACTGGAAAAGGGGATAACATTTGAAGTGTAAATAAATAAAATATCCAATAATAATAATAATAATAATAATAAGAAGAAGAAGAAGAAGAGGAGGAGGAGGAGGAAGAAGTGAGCGCAATCAGGATGAAAGATAGATTCCAAAAAAGGCGACAAATTAGATTATGCAATGCAAATGTATGACGCAGTACAGTGCACATAAATCAGAATAAAAGGGTCATTGTTGGAGTTCTGCATTAGCTGCAAATTCACCAAGGCCTCAGCCCTACAATGGACGCCTAGATGTCTCCTGGTGGGTTGCACTGCGTGTGTGCACTGCCTACAGGAGCTGAGCTCTGACACGAACAGCCCACCTCCTCTCCCCCGTGCGGTTAGCAAGGCTACATCTGTGGTTGCTGCCAACACCCTGATTAACGACCTGTGCTCCTGGTTTGGCAATTCATGGTCCTTCAGCCGTGATGGATGTAAAGAAGGATCTTTTATTCTCTGCACGGAAAGTGTCAGGAAAGTCAGTTCTTCGTTGGACTTCTTCTGAGCTGGGTTTTGTTCCCACAATCGGAGACCTCATGCAGTTAGGTAAAAGTGACTCATGCCCACTCTTGGTCATGCATGCAAAGCTCTTCCTAGCACTTCAGGGCTCTCACGTCAGCCTCTCAGCCTCCAGTACTGCAGGGTGACAGACAGCTCTAAGAACATGCGTGCAAAACATGCCACAAAGCTTTGAGCTGCTTGAGGAGAGGCCCAAATGGCCACTGTCCCCTCATGCTGGTACTTCAGTGGCACACGAAAGTGGCCATCTGCCATGATACCAACAATAAACCACAAGACAGACAATTCTCCTTACTCATGTAGGCATGGAAAGGAAAACTTCTGGTAGCTTTGCACAGGAACCAACTTTTCAAACAGACACATGTGTGCCTGAGTTCCAGAGTCCATCACCAGTCTCAAGGCATTGCTGGGGGATGCTTTTGTTCACTGTGCATTCAAATGCTGGTTTCTATACCCAGACAGCTGGTTGCAGTCCAGACTTTGTTGTGACTCAGTATTCTGTGACACATTGCTCTTTATCATCTCCTGATTGGTCAAATAAAGAGCCGGATAGCCTATAGCTGGCCAGGAGAGCAAAAGATGGGACTTCACCCAGGGGATCCGGAGAGCTGATGAGGAAGGACGTGCCGAGAGCAAGACAAAGACAGTAGGTGGCGGGCCATGTGCCTGGGAAGTGGTCTAAGGCCAGCACCGTCAGGTTAGAATAGCTCAGAATCTGCCCAGCTATGGTTCTAGAAGCTTGCTGATACTTCATGCCATCATCGGGGGCAAAGGGTGGTCACAGAAAAGCCTGTCCTTTTCTAAGGTGTGCTTAGGTTCGTGTTACCCAAAGCCAGGAACGGCTCATCAGTTGCATGTGTGAGTAAAAGGGGAGGAGAAAGCACGTGTATGCTGACACATTTAGGAGGATCTCAGCTTCACCCTGGCCCTAGTTCCTTAACTTTCTCAGGTAAACATGGCAGGCAGCCTCTGTGACCAGCTGTGGATGGGCTGACTCCTGTGAGCAAAACCCCTGCTGTCTCCTCTTGCTTAACAGCAGCAAGTAATACATAACCCCTGAGCTGCTGTCCCACCACACTAAGCACAGAAGAGAAACTGAGTCTTAATTGATGGGCTTTAGTCAGGGACCCCTGTGGTTGAATTAGGGAAAGGCTGGAAGAAGCTGAGGAGGGCGACCCCCATAGGAAGACCAGCAGCCTCAACTAACCCAGGCCCCTGAGATCTCCTAGACACTGAGCGCCAACCAGGCAGCACACACCAGCTCTTACGAGGCCCCTGACAGATCTACAGCAGAGGATGCCTGGTCTGGCCTCAGTGAGCGAAGACGTACCTAACCCTGGAGAGATTTGAGGCCCAAGGGAGAGGGGAGGCCTGGTAGGGTATGAGAGTGTGGGGACATCTTCTTAGAGATGGGGGAGGAGGTATGGGATGAGGAATAGTCGGAGGGCAGACCTCAAGGGGGATAACGACTGGGCTGTTAAAAGAGATTAAAGATAATAATAAAAAAGAAAGCGTTAGATAGCTTTACGATCAGATATTCAGCATTTTCAGAGATCAAGGAAATCCTAAGAACACAATTCTATGACATCAAATAGAATGGTGGAATCAGAGAGCGAGCTACATACAGTGTGTGTCAAAAAAGGCAGACAATTTATAGCAGCCATAACATACAGTGTCCAGGAGAGTTCAAGGCTATGGGGCTGGAAGAATGGCTCGGTGGGTAAGAGGACTTACTGCTCTTGCAGAGGACCTGTGTGTGTTCTGGTCACAGGTGGCTCGATCTGTGGCATCTATACTCACAGAACCACAGACACAGATGAAACACACACACACACACACACACACACACACACACACACACACACACACACACACACACACACACACACACACTCTCTGTGAGGAGGACCGGATATTTCTTAGTTCATTTTATAACTCCCAACAGCAACCACAGATTAATCGCATAATAAAAGCTAGCTGGAAAAAGCATGGACTACCTACGTGATGGTTCTGAGGAGTCACTGACTTTAGGGTATAACAGCGGTGTCAGAGCTATTGCATACGTTAGCATACAACACGATCATGTTAATCATACATGAAACGTTTCTTGGTGGTATCCACGGCACTCTGGACAGTGGGATTACGAGGGATGGTATTCTATTCTATATGCTTCTGAGCATTTTCCACCACTTTGAAATGACCCACCTCCCGTGTAGTGATAATAACTTTGAGAGAAAAGAGTCAGCTTCTAAGCTCCTGCTGTTGGGTACACACAGATACATGACATTGTGTCACAGGGAGAGCATCTGGAGCCAGAAGAGTTAGCCCAAGCGAGCGACGGAATTGTTAAAGCTGGGCCATTAATTAGAGGGAGGTTCCCGGGTTACCGTCTCCTGTTGATATTATAAGGGACCCTCACAGGCTTCAAAGCACTGCACACACATGAATGCACAAATGCCCAAGGGACACATCGCTGCTTCTCTTTGGGTGGTGGCTTACAGGGGACAGTATTTTGTCCCATGTGCCTTCTGTGTACTTTTAGTTATCTCTGTGACGAGAAAAAAAAATCAGCTATAAAATTGTTTTCTTATGTCCAAGAAGCCACCTAAATAAATAATCATACGCTATACAAAGTGAAGTGCAAACGTTTTACATGGGCCCACGGCTGGGCCAGGAAAGTTCTATGCCTTACTTGAATAATTGCTAGGCTGTCTACCCCAGGAATCCAGAGCCATGATGCATGGCTCTGATGCCAGCTGCCTAGACTGCGGGTGTGACCTGGACCACTCACGATGTCATTCAGAGAGTAGCCAGTGTACAAAAGGCAACAACCAAAGCAATGCTTGGGTGAGGAACTGAGAAACCAGGAAGCTCACCGTTTCCAAAGCATCGCTAACCTGATTTCATCAGGCGCTCATCTGGGTAAATCGTTGTTTTAAAAAGCGATTTCTGGTGAGTTGCAGAGTGGACCCTGCACGTCAGCTGTGGAGAACGCTGTTACCAATCCCCCTTTACTACACACATCTAAAGCTTCCCAAGAATGAGGCTCTTCAGAGGCAAAGGGGCAGGACAGAAATGTACATACACAGGCAAGATTCCTTCTGCTCAAATATAGTTCAAAAAATACGTAAGCAAAAAGTGGTGGGTGTTTCAGGAACTTACATAAGCTCTCAGGAATGATGAAAGGGAGACCTTCCCACATGAGCTGTCACATGAAATGGCCTTAACAGAAAAACCAAATCCGATTCTACAATGCTTAAGATGTCACCAGTTAAAACTCCCCTGAGGTGACTTCCCCCTAGAACTTTCCATCTTAGTGTTAGCCCAGTAGTACTTAGACCACACTCATTCACAACCATATCCTCTTTCTGGCTAGCTTTTAAGTTCTTGAATGTAAGAATCAAGTCTTTGAGTCACAACACAACTTCCCATGTTGAAGTCAAGTCATCGGTTTGATTCAAAGGTCAAACGTTTATTGCATAAAAGCATGTAAGCCAGATGACCCGAGTTCAATCCCTGATCTGAGTTAAAAGGCTCGAAGTCCACATCCAGTTTGAGGATCTGAAACCCCATCATGCTATGGGGAGATGGGGGAATTGTCCCAAAGCTTGCTAAAGAGTGTGTAGGATGATGTCATTATGCTCAAGGCAGGTGCAGGATGAGGCGAAGCCTATCATTGGATGAGAAGGAAAGGTGGGCGGGGAAAAGTCTAGGGAGGAGGAGGAGGAATGAGAAAAGGAAGATGGAGATAGAGGAGGATGACTCCGATCCAGGTGGTCTAGGTCAATTTTATCTTGTCTAGAAGGGAGGTCTCTATCTTTATTAATTGGCAGTGAATTTATTCTGTGGATGTATTGCAGATTGAGAATTTAACATATAAATCTGATTGCTAAACTACAAGTTTCTAGATCTTTGATTTTACTGGGCTACAGGGGATGCGAGCAAAGTTTCTGGCGGGCAGAGAGACAACCTGTCTCAGTTCTGGAAGCCGTGCTAGGCTAGAGAATGCCTGGGGCTAGTGTGGTGTGATGCCATGCTAGAATGGCGTGATGTGTGTGTCAGGTGTGGTAACAACGGGCCAAGGGGAAAGTGGCTGGCAGAGAAACAGCCAGAGCACGGGCTCCTGAGGATCTGTGCAGAGTGAGAGCTTGAGGGAACCCGTTCCAACGCTTTTTTTTTTTTTTTTTTTACTTAATTTTAATTTTTATTTTTATTGCAACCAGAGTGGGCCTGGAATATAGAGTGAAGAAAGTACTAGAGAGATCCTGCTTGGACAGAGTAGGAGAGAGCCAATTCCTGCAAGCAGCCCTCCATATATGCTGCCCAGCACCTTCTCCCTCTGCCTGTGTGTCTCTCACATGAATAGTAGTAGCTACAACAACAACATGTTTGTAGTTCCAGTGACTGACATGGCGGCCTCAGAGACTATCGGAAGTTAGGGAAACAGACATGACACTGTCATGGTGGTAGGAACAACTGCTGATCTGAGATCAATCGGTAATAGCCAGGAATCTCCTTTTAGAGAGGTTAGGGATCAGCAGAAGGGGCTTGTTATATAAAGGGGATGTGATGTAAGGAGAGATCCAGCATGCATTCTTGAAAGTCCTCCCGTTCTGGAAAACTGTGCACTTTAAGTAATCAGACTTATTAGGGAAAGCTGACTGAAGCAGACGGCACGGTGAGTGAGAGTTTGTAACACGGTACTCACAAAACCCATTCACATCCTACTCACAACACTAGCTCAGTCAAACCTGACACCTCTGTGTCTTCTGCAAGATGTGGGTCTAGGAGTGGGGATGTGCGTCAGTGGTAGAAGGTCGGGGTTTGAACCTCAGCACTGGAACACATAAACAAAGAACCCACAGACCAGGGAGATGGGTAGAAGTGCAAACCTGGGGACCTGAAGTGCACCACTGGATTCCACAGTGGAGGAGATAACAGAGTGGAAAGCTGTCCTCTGAGCTCCACATGCACACCATGACATGCGTGCCCCACATCACACACACACACACACACACACACAAACACACACACACACACACACACACTCACAGAAACAGACATACACATACATATATATACACAGAGACACATACATACACAAACACACATACATATACATACACAGACACACATACACATACATATACATACACACAGACACACATACACATACATACATACATACATACACATACACACAGACACACATGGAAAGCATACACACACTCAGATATATGCACACAGAAACATAGACACATATAAACACACACCTAGACACACATACAGGCACACACATATAAACACACACATATAGGCACGTACACAAAGACATATACACAGACACATAGACACATACACAAACACACATACACAAAGACACACAGACACAGGCACACATAGACACATACGAACACACAGAAACAGACACAGATACACACATAGAAACAGAGACACACAGATACACAGATATGCACATAGGCATACAAACCCATACACATAGAAACAGAGAGACACACACAAACACACACAGAGACACACATGCACAGACACAGACAGACCCACACCCAACTGACATAGACATACACACAAACACACACAGGCATAGAGACACACAGACATACACAGAGGCACAGAAAGGCACATACACAGATACATACATACAAACACGTACAGACACACACATTCATATACAAACACAAACAGACACACGCAGTCATATACAAACACAAACAGATAAAACAGTCATATACAAACACAGACACACACAGTCATATACAAACACAGACACACACAGTCATATACAAACACAGACACACACAGTCATATACAAACACAAACAGACACACAAACACAGACACACAAACACAGACAAAAACAGACACAGATACATTCAAACAGAGAGTAAGCAAAACATTTCTACGCAGTTTTTGTTTTTTCCTTCATAGTCTATTTTGCTAAGTCCGATTTTGTGAAAAACCTTGGCTGATTGTCTTGGAAAAGTCACACTGGAACCATTATGATGTTCTGGAGACAGCAACGTAATTTGTAATGCATCGGAAGCAATTATGCCAGAGAAATACATTTGGAAAACAGTTAGATGGGCAAGTGGTTGCCCTGGACCCTGGCATGTGGGACCTGAATTTTCCTTAGGCACAGCTGTCCCAGAAGCAACTAGAGCTAGTGACATTGACAGAGGCTTCCTTTATCCAAGTGTGATGCCAAATTCATCACACAAACCTATGTAACTTGCTCTTCACATAAACCTATGGAGTTCAAGATTAAGCATTAATTTCTGCCGAAGTTTACAGAAGCTTGCGGAGCCAGGGTTTGAACCTGAATCTCACTGACCCAGGGACCTCTGTTATCAATCCCAACCATGGAATGACATTTCTCACCCGCGGACGTTAAGTTGGCTCAGTGAGGCTAACTGGTAATACAGCCCCACGGTCTTGGCCCAACAGTTGCATTTCAGCTGATATGACATATGTCTTCAGGAAACCACAGAAGGACTCAGGGCTCCAGACTAAACCCCTCTGACATTCGGGAAGAGAGCACCTCAACTGAGAAAAACGTCTATACCAGACTGGCCTATAGGAAGGCCCTGTGGGTCTTTTTATTGATTTATAATTGATGTGGGAGGGCCCTAGCTCACTGGGGGCGGGGCTACCCCTGAGTCGCTGGTCCTTGACGGAGTAAGAATGCAGGCTGTGAAAGACGGAGACAAGCCAGTCAGCACTGTTCCTCAACAGCCTCATCTTGAGTCCTGCCTCCAGGTTTCTGCCCAGCTGGAGTTACTGCCCCACTTCCCTGCCACCGGAAGTATAAGATGAAATTAACCCTTTTCTTGCCAAGTTGCTTTTGGTCACCGTAAAATCATAGACACCCCAATTGCAGGTACGTACAGTAGCATATCCGCAAAGGAGAGATGACCAATTCCACGTGGGGTGGTAGGAAGGATGGTTGGGATTCTTGGAAAACACGCCAGTTGGCGATGCCTTCAGAGCAGATGACAATGGTTATCAGGGATGGCAGGGGGCAAGGCTGGGGCGAAGGCGAGGAGTTGGGAATGGCACATGTGCTGTTTGGTGTGTTACCCTGTGGAGGTCAACATCTGCATAGTAGGCAGGTGGGTGGACAGAGCAGTAGGAATAGTTCAGCTCCCCAAAAGATAGGAGAGAAGATCAGTGCCCGTCTATGAACTGGCCTTATCAAGAAGTATGTTTTTATGTAGGACATACTGGATTAGCTTTTCATCAGGGGAGAGAGCGGGGATGGAGGGGGTTAAGGGAGTGTGGGGGAGGGGCTGGATTCACCTGTTTGAATCTGTGTACAGGATGGGATGTTGCAAGGGAGGGGTAAGAAGGGCTAAGGCTGGAATTGGAGCTCACTTAGCAGCAAACCAAAGGAAAAGGAAGCAGGCATTACAAACAGAGGTCAAGTACAAGGACTGGTTAATCTGGCTGATGGGGGGGGCCTGGGGGGCGGGGCTAGGGAAGGTGTCATGGTTGAGTGAAATGTGATTTTTAGGAGAACTTGCATGGTTGAGGGGTCCGCTGGGCTCCCCAGAACACAGACTTAGATAACTACTGCATTTCTAGACTCCTGAAATCTGACTGTGCTTAGTAACTAGGGCTTGCTGTCCTGATTTTCAACATCCTCTGTGAAGTGTCCAAATCCCTGCTGAAGAAAAAAATGCCAGTGCTTTGCTGATGGCCACCGGCTCTGTAACCGGCAGTGTCTGCCTACTGACTTGGGATCCCTGCTGACAGGTAAGCACCACTTGGCATTCTTGTACCATAAAATGGTCTTCTATCTCATTTTCCCTTATTCCTTGAAGGGATATTCAAAGACAATCTCAATTGAGAAAATGAAGAAAAATGGAAAAAGTCTTATATTTCCAAGCTTCATTGTCCGTCCCCCAACCCCCACTCCCAGTCAGCGCCAGATCTATGAAAGCTGAGGGCATTCAGAAGCAATGTCTGCTCAGCCCAGGGTTGAGGCTACAGGACGGAGGGTGACTCATGTTGGACTCGGAAGTAAACAAATAGCCTCAGACATGGGTGGTGAACAGGGGTGGGCAGGGGAATGAGGGCAGTGCCTTTCCAGGAAGTTGGTTAAGAAAAGAATTCTGTTGGGGAAAGACTTGAGAAGAAAGGAAGAGGAAAGCCTACTTACTGATACACGAAATGAGGTCGTTAAACCTTTCCTTAGGAAAGAGGGGGTTTTCCAGCCCACGGAAGTACAGCTTCAGAACACCGGCCACAGAGTTAATATCATGGTTGCTCTGGTCATCGGCCAGAGGATTCTCACCTGAAAAAGAAAGTTTGTTATATGCACAGTATTGCTATTTTTCTCTCACACCCACGCATGCACACATAAACATACACACATGCACACATAAGCACACACACACATACACACACATACTCTCTCACACACATACTCTTTCACACACACACACACTCACACACTCACTCTCACACCACACATACACACATAAACACACACTCACACACTCTCTCACACACATACTCTTTCACACACACACACACACTCACACCCACACATAACACACACTCACACTCACACACATACTCTTTCACACACACACACACACACACACACACTCACACCCACACATACACACATAAACACACACTCACACTCACACACTCTCTCACACACATTCTCTCTCACACACACACACACGCACACACACACATACTTACTCTCTCACATACATACAGAGGAACACACAAGTCTTTTAATTATGCCCTCCAAAAGATTATATAGTACTAAAATGGAAATAATTGGTTGAGATATCCTACCCCGTGATTAACCTAAAAATAGTTGGCTAAAATAAAGCTTAAAAAAATTCTTATGCTACCAAATACTCCCTTACAACTTGCCCAAGTCTTAAAATAAAACATTGTTGGGTTTTTAACTTTATCCAGTGTTTTTCTAAAAGCTAAAAATCAGTAAGCTTAGGTTGACATTAACTCAAAAATCTACATTTGGAGTTTCTTTCTCATCTGGCAGAAAGATACTGTTGTGGTTGGTCTGGCCACACAACCCAGGTCGGCTGGATTTGTCAGAAATACACGGCGGTGATTGTGGGCACCTGCACTAACAAAGCAGGTGATCTCCAAGGTGGCACGGTGGGGTTACAGCGTGTTTGAAAGCTACTTTCAATAGCGGGTGACTCCTGGATCAGGGCAGGGGATTCGAAACCGTACAGTTCGTGTGAAAAGTGAACATTTAAAAAGAATTAATTGCAATGAGAATCAGAGTTTCCTTTATGGCAAACAGATGTACCATATGAGTTGTCCGGCTGCTTACCACACCTTCTAGGGAATGAATGTGAACTGGGCTCCTTCAGGGGCACAGCATGGCACACAGGCTTACGGCAAACTCCACTGTACACCAGCAGCCCCAGTCGTCCTTCCCACAATGCAGAGCAACCATTACACTTTAGCTAACGCTTGCCTTTGGGGAGGTTATTCTCAGGGGGACTTGTTTCCTTTCCTGTTTTCTAGGGCAGAGAAACTTGCTGAACCTGAGCTCAGAGAAACAATTGTATTACCACCATCATCATCACCACCACCACCACCACCATCACCACCACCACCACCACCACCACCACCACCACCATCATCATCATCATTTTTCCCTTTGAGGTATTCAAAACCAAGAGGAGTTTCCAAGAGAAAATAACAAAGCACTCATTGGTCTGTGGTGACCACAAAGCGCCTTACGCTTCGCCACTTCCACCTGGCCCCTACCACAGTGCAGGAAGGTGTGGCAGGCTCAGCTGCTGCCTGGAGACTGGTCTGTCCCACACCTAAGACTGGTCATAGATTTCGAAACTGGAAGAAACTCCGAGGTGCCAAGTTTACTCTTTCAACCTCAAAGGGCTCTATGGCAACTCTTGGCCAGGGAAATAGGGAACACACACACACACACACATACACACACACACACACACACACACACACACACACACACACACACACACACATTTGCCCTGGCTGTCCAGCAGAAGAAGACACAGATGAACCCCAACATAGATGCCATCAATGCAAAACCATGATAACTGGGGAGCATTGATAACCAATTGCATCATTGAAGGGGTCGATATTTTTGCAGGTCACACCTGAATGATTTGACAACCTTGCAGTTAAGTTTGTTCTTAAGACTGGAGTCTCTTGGCTGAATCCCATCATCGATAATGAAAGAGACCAGAGACCGATTCCATTCTGGGTCTTCCTGACGATAGATCGGTGTGTGTCTTGCTAACTAGAATGTACTCCATAGCAGTTTAGTAGAACTTGCATCTCAGCCAATTGGTACACAGGAGAGATACCAACCCTGTCATAGCAAGGGAGTATGATCTGGGAATAGGAGAGAGCTGTTGACAGGGATGGGAAGTTGGAAGATGTCTCCATTCCCTCGCCATGTAGGGTGGGGCCAGTCTACCCCTTTCTAGAACCCTGTCAGGTGCCATATGTCATGGGCATGTCCTATGAGTCAATGTGAGTCCTAAACCAGAGGATAAAACTTCATAGGTCTTTCTACTTTGCACAGAATTTGGAACAACCATGCCCCGACTCCCACAACGAGGCCCATGCAAGACGGAGGTTTGGGGGCTGTGCAGAGTGCACCAGGGGGAAGACAGAAGGTGATTTTTCAGCATGCTTGCCTATGGGGAGAGACACAGTTACCTCTCTCGAAAGAATTCTTGATATCGTTCACTTCCACCTGGGAACCAGACACTCTGAAAATGCCCTGATGCTGAAGGCCTATGGGTAACAGAACAGAGAGTAAGCAACATGCCTTGCGTTCTAGAACCAGTTTTTTCTTTTCTCCCAGCAAAACAGACACACTCATTGAAACCCCACTGCTTGCTTTTAAATAAGGATTCTACATTGATGAGTGCTTACCATAGAGATTGATGAATCGGATGCAGCTTTCCACGATGAGAGGGATAACCTGGCCTGAGTCCTGGGGAGAGAGATGGAAACCAGAGAAGGCTGGGTCACATGGAGAAAAAAAAATCCTTCGTAAAGAATTAACAGCATCAAAAAAAAGTGGAAAGAGTTATACTCGAACAAAGGTATATTTCAGTTCTGAGGCAAGCTAAATAAAATACATTTACCATAAGAAGGCTTCAGCTTGTCTTGCTAAGCCTAGAGATGTGAAGAGGCTAATTCATACTGGGAGTGGTGGCTGTAATTCCGGCAGCCAGGAGGCTGAGTTAGAAGCCAGAATGAATACATTGTAACACCTTTGCCTCAGACAAGAGCAACAAAACCAAAACCTAACATCAGTGTTTTCCTTTAATTTAAACGTTGGAATGAATAACTCATTTTGAGAGGTTATCTCCAGTTGATTGGTGTGGAGCTTGTAAGAAGAGCACTAAGTGTTTCAGTTGTAGCGTCTTCTATCTGATCAGCTGTTGATTCTTAGGACTCTCTCCACCACATCCCTGAGACACCACCTAGGTGGTGGTGGTCACACACTGTCTCGTGGGTAATGAAAGTGCATTATGTATTTACTTAGCCTGCATCAGAGCTTACTTTTCCTTATAAAACTAAACCCATCTTTAGGTTGAAGACGAGGAAGGCTGCTTTGGCCTTCTTGGTCCACACCTTGCAAAATGCTCATTGCCCTTTACTTAAACGCTGGAAGTGCTTTGGAAACCATGGGTGTAGGCTGGCTCATGAGATGGAGGGGCCCCGGAGGCCAGTTAAACATGGATGGACGGCATGCACCAAGAGTTAAAAAGAATTACTGGGGATGGTGTTGATTTACATGTACTTTTAAGACTGATCTTTTAGGAATTAGATCTTTCCAGCAAACATGGAACTTGAAAGGGATTAGCTGGCATTGGGCACACACCCATGAGGAGGAGTTTTATTCTCAAATGTTTAAGAACTTAGTCTTAACATACTAGGACAACTGGGGACCTGTTAACTTTTCCAGTCCAGCTGGGAAGCAAAGAGTGGGAATGATGTATCTCCCCAGATGTCTTCACTGTCTCCAGAGCGGGCAGTGGACTTCTTAAGATAGAACTTTATGGCAATCTGTGGATAAAACGCTTAATGTTTCAATTACTTCTGGAGGTCAAATTAGGTTTCTCTAATTAGTTCATTTATTTTAGTGGCATACATTTTATTAATTCCTTAAAGAGGAGCCTTAAAAAAAAAACACCAAAAACTAAAATGTATTTTAGTGAAGTCTGGTTGGCTAATGAACAGTGGTGTAATTACACCAAACGTTTACTGAACACTCGGAGGGATCTTTTTCTGTAAGACACAAGCATGGTTTAATGGAAGTAACATTTTATAAACAATTCATGTCACAGTGTAATTTAAAAGAGCAACAAATACTTAATTGTGAGGGATGAAAGGGTTAGTTTACATCTCTGCTGGACTTAGCATAGAGACAGAGAATGAAAGAACAGAAGAAAACTGTTTGCATTCAGAAAGTTCTAAACAGAGTATTACATTTCTGTGGTATTAAATTAAACATTTTCCTCTTGACATTCACGTAGATAGCTGCTAATCTATTAAAAAGATTAGCACTTCATTTAGATACAGTACGTTTTATAGTAAAAATGTAACTAGCATTTTAATTTAAATTCACGGATGCCAGATGTTTGGGTAGAATATAAGGAATAAAATTATGGGCTGTCTTCCAGCCACCACCATTCAAACATCTCTCTGTGTGTCTCTTTCCCTACGAGAAGGTGGTTTTGCTATTATTGCCCTTTTGTGGTTCAATTTGGGAGAGCTCAGAAGTACATCTCAGTGGTGCAGAGAGAGACCTCTGTACCCCTGGGTTCCGGGCTACCAAAGACTCCCAGAACAGATTGCTCACAATAACTGCCTTAGCCTTTCTTATAGTTAGTCAATTTGCTTCCCTTTCACTGTTAGCTGTTAGTGAAGAATTTTCAAAATCTCTCATATGTGCACTGTCTGACACAGCTGTTCCCACACCACACCACACCGGCAAAGGGAGCGAGATGGTCCATCTGCTTCTGGCTTTCCTACCTTCTCCCTCCTCCCTGCCAGGCCCTCAGGGGCACATCTTGATGCCTCCCCTTAATTATTTCTCTCATTCTGTCTAAATAGCCCCTGCCTATAAGCTATAGGCCAGGAAACTAGATAATCAAGTCAAATTTGACAATAATGTTGTATTAAATTAGAGTCAATAGGAGCTTAAGGCTCGAGGCAATGGCTTTGGGATTGCTGTCTAGGTTGTCCAGTGGCTCTTCATTTGATTTCAGGGTTAGGGCCTCTTTCAACCCTCTCCCCATCCCCCGCCCCAGCTTCTAATTTCTCTTCTGTATGCACATATACAAGAATGTATTGAAGGGTCATGTATGAGGCAGGCACACACACGCATACACGGTAGTGTGAGCCTTTTAACCATTAGTTCACAGGTTTAATGAATAGCTCTATCTTTAAAGGAGGTAATATATCTATAACATATAATTCATGGACTTTATAAAATATTTAAAAATGTACCTTTTCTACTGTAGTCAGTCTTCAAAAACACTGCAGGCCATCTCATGAAATGTTATCTCTAATGGGAAAGTCTCTTTTTCATGTGCTTTATATCAGAATTCATAATTCCATATTAAATGACTTTCCCTCAGATCTGATACGTTTGCCAAACACAGCAGGTAGAAACTGCTATCCCTTCTTACTGGTGAGGATTGTTATCTTTCAATTAGTGTCTGATCTGCACAGTTTTTTTTTTTCTTTCTAAGTAAAGCCTGTTTATAAGCTGTCTAATTTCTAACTGCAAACATTTTTCTTTTAAAGAGCTTCAAAACTCTAGTTAAAGCAAAGTATGGGTATGGCTTGTGAGTGATGGCAAGGCGTAGAGGCTCTTGTTTCCGTTCAGCACGGTACCTGGTGTCTTGCGTGAGAGTTCCTTCGTCCCCGGCTAGAAGCATTATCAGAAATACAGGATGAGAAAGGAGACAGAGAGTAAACACGGCAGAGATACAAGATTCAGACTTCAGGGCCGTACAAAATTTATCCAATATAATGAATTCCTTAAGTCACGAGAGTGCGTCTAAACACGGATTTATACCGTGCCATCTCATTGGCACAACTCAAGAGAATATTTTTTATTTTGTTTATCTTTTCCTTCTCCTACAGTTTTTGGCTTGGAAAGAGAATACTCTTTCCTTTGCCATATGATAACATGCACATTCATTCATTTTCTTCAGAAGGTTCTCAGTCCCAACATTCTTGTCCCTCTGACTTCAGGAAATATTATATTGATTTTCTGGGAAAGCGAAGAGCCCCAGGACAGACATAATGACCTGCCTCATTCGCAGGAGGCTGAGGCCATTATAGTGAGAAGCGTGGGGGTCAGCCACCCAGTGGTGGCTGGTGCTGTACCTTGACGAATGTCTCCAAATCCCCATTAAACAACTTAGCATTATACTGGGAGCGGGGCCTGGACTTCCTGTGTTTCTGGGGCTTAGGGGGGACGTTTGGAGGCCTAAGGGAAGGGAACATAATTACTGAGCATGGCAGAAATCAGACAATCAATGAAATACCCCTAGGTCTTATCAAAATAACAAAACCAGGGATCCTGGGTTCCTTCCCCACCCCAGCCCAGGAACAAACACTCCCACCCCTCTCCTTCAATCTGCTTTTAAGAACACAGGAATTATTCATTTAGACTACTGGGTTTAGACTATGGTGCTTCTACGTGCTAGAACTGGAGTTTTTAATTTTTATATCTTCTTAAATATGGTGAGCACTGTGAATGGCTATGCTGAGCTATCTAGCCAAATGTGGTAAAGCCACGTTTCTGTTTGGCTCACGAGTTATATACCGAAACACAAATGTAAAAGGGCATCGAGAGATTTCCAGATGAGAAATTAAAAATATTTTCGGTTAGGTCATAACTCTTCAACGCAGGTAGCACTGCACTGCTCAGTATTCCTTAGGCATCAATGGGATTTCATTTTGTGTACATATTCTTATTAACAGATCACCCCTGGGAAAATTAGGGTCTGGTGTCAATATGGTTTCTGGCTGTGGGGCCCTAGACATACAGGAGTTACTGTTTCTGCTGAATGCAGGATGCCCTTGCCCACATATTGGTGGGACAGTAGGTCACACCCTTTGTGTTGTTCTGGGCTCTCCTGTCTGTTTGCTCTGGTGGATAAGCTGGTCTTTCAGGCATATCACATCCAGTGTGCCACATGCTTTACTGGGAAAGCCTGCACCAATCAACTCGCAGTATAATTAGAAGGAGGCAGCCTCTTCTGCTCTTTCCCCTTAGAGGAGAAGAGGAAGGACCACAATGATCAGACTCAATTTCTGTATCTCTGCTGGTAAACCTCTGCAAAACAGACAGGAGAAGGACTGCCGTGCCTAGAGACTGTGTAACCCTTCGTGAAGCCGGATTCTTTAGACGAATGACCTCTGAAGTTCAGTTGGCTCAAGTTCAGAAAGTCCAGTTTAAAAACAAAAAAAAATCCCAAGGAATTTATGTGAAACCCTGAAGAGCTCATTAGATATTGGCACTGCAATCAGCATGTGTACGAGAGAACAAACCTGCGGATACAGCCTTTCAAGGCTACACTCCCAGAATCTCCCAGCAGGGGGGCTATGACTAATGGGGTACAGAGCCAGCAGCACCCGAAGCCCTGTGGTGCCTGGGATTTAAAAGGAGCCTTTACAAATACACAGAAATGTGTGGGGGACCTACGCCTTGTCCTTCCCCAGTTAACATTTCTCAGCTATTTTTATACTCTAAATTCCATGCTGCGCACGAAAAGGGATGCGGCAGGTGTGAAGGACTCAGGCAACGAGCTGCCAAAAGCCTGGTCAGATTTACTAGATACCGTCACGTTTTCATTATCTTATAAGTGTTTTTCTGCTGCAGATTTTAGTATCAAGGGGTGACTGCCCCTGAAGAGACAGCGCTTCGTTACAGCACTCAAAGGCAGGGCTGCTCTGGCACTCCACCACGGAGTGGGTGGGAACTGCGGGCAGCTCAAAGGCTGGTCAGGAGACGGAGGAGGGCGGAGAAGGTGAAAAGCGTTCTTTACTGTGGCTTTCGTGGGAAGGAACGGGTACAGCGCGGAAAGCAATGACTGAATTGTATAGTTTGGATGACCTGGGTAGCTTCTGCAGCAAGGAGGTTGTCTGGTGCCTGGCAGTGGGGTGTCCAGGCATGGTGGCCCTGAGTGAAAGAGCCAATCAGAGCAGGCTCCGGATGAGCTAGTCTGCATGTTGAAACTTAGACTTGGAAGGCCGTTCTGGCAAACTTCCAAAGATGGTCTCTCCAGAACGAGCAAGGGCTCAGGACATCAAAGCATCGGATACAGAAACCAGAAGGCCCCAGTGTTAAAGAGCTTCACCTGCTTCTAGCCTCAAACAGAACACAGCCTCAAACGCTCGGAGTTTTGCCACATCAGCTCCTGCGGTGTCTGGCTGGTGTGCAAATAACACCACAGAGAAACAAAGGTCATCATAAATGTTCTCCAACTCAAATCAGAACCTGCTTCCAGATATTCCAGCAAGGAGATTCACAGTCCTTGTGGGTGGGTGCAGGGTGAGGGGAAGGAGGATTTGCCACAGGTGTTAGAAGTTACATTTTAGAATCAGAGGTTAAAGTCCCCAAATTTCAATATATCTGTAGTTTTCAGATAGTAGGAAGTGTAGCAGGAGCCGGAAGCAGGTTATTGTTACTACTTACTAAGGGAGTTGGTACACACACCTATTACTTGCTAGCTAAATTGTCATGCCAAAAGTGTCGTCAATCTATTTTTTAAAAAAGTTAATGTGTTTGGGATTAGATGAATTAAGCCTGCTCACTCGGGTCCAACGGCTTACCAAGGAACTTTGCGATTCCATGGAAGACAACCTTGGTTTTGTCAGAGCCCTTGTCTGAGGACCCCAGGCATTTCAAGGCCCTGAGCTTCGTCATGCCCAGACTATCTGCTATAGTCGTTAGCTGCTCCCGTTAAAGAGAAGAGACCACAGATTATGATAAAGTATCTTCCTACCTTGTAGTCATGTATTCAGCTCTATGACCTGCCAAAAAAATAAAAAAATAAACAAAATAATTAGCCAGGCGGACTCAGGGGTTGGAGTTGATAATCTGTGCTCATCTGTTTTCCCAGGATGTCCAGTTAGCAAAGAGCCACAGATCTTGTGGTAGAGAGGATGTGAGTAGCAGATGATAATAAGATAATTCAAAGTCATTATTTTCACAACATCTCAGTCCAAAATGTATCAAATTCTGTAGGTTAGAGAAACAGGTTTCATTTGGCAATTGGAGGCAGTTTCACTCTTTTTTTTAAAACCAGAAATTGCTGCTTGATCGTAACTTCAAGTTTACACATAAAATACACGCAAAGCATGTCTGAAAGCTTCCTGCTAGCTATTTGCTGCTCTGAGTGACAGAGAAGCAAACAAGGTGGGGCGAACTCAGTTTCCCTTTGACTACGTTGATGTGCTTTCTGTAGTTTGAAATCAGGGCACTGGGAGAGAACTGTGTTCCTTAAGCTGAGCCGACACAGACAATAACATACAAACATATGAAGTTACACTACATTTTACCACCTTGTAAGCTAAGAGCCTTTCAGAGTTCTGTCATTGAAACCACCAGCTGCTGCTTCTTGCAAATGACAGGACTGCATTGTTCTAGAATGCACACGGTCTGTGTTCATTTTACGTTTGTAAGCGTCCATGGCTGCCTGTAGGCTCTTCATGCATTCAGGGACAGCGTGCTAAGGGGTGGGCCGGTAGAACCATTCGGCTGGTTTGTTTACAAAATGAGGACACAGCCCTGAAGGAGTCTGAAGCTACATCTGGCAGAGAAAGGCCTCGAGTTGTAGCACAGGTGGGTGAGCCCGGCCCATCACGCGACACAGCGATTCAGACCTATAGGACAAGGCTCAGCGCACAACTAGCGGGTGCTGGTGAACTCCGCTAGACCACAGCGGGGCCCGTGTCTCTATCACCTGTTCTGGAATAAGAAGTAACTCGAAATACTTGATATGTGTTGATTAAACAGGGGACCACAGACTTGTATCAGGGGACGTCATTCTTCACACAGATCTGAGCCACTGCAAGTGCTGGCAGGATTAGTTCCCAGGCAGAGCAGGAGGGAGCTGAGTGTGGTATGTGGCACTTTATGGATATCCCAGTGGAGACGTCTGTGGGGAGCTGGGTTAGACTGGGTTCAGTCGGAGGGAAGACAAGCTTCAGAATGGCCATCATTTCGGTGGTGCTGAGGCAGTAGGAGCTGGCTGAGACCACCCTCAGTAGGATGAGCAAAGCACTGGAGGTACAGACAGTCTGGTTTGTCTGTTGGTCATGTTATCTGCTTTCTTATGACATCAGTGTGATATATTAGTCAGAACAGATCAGAAACTATTTGACTAAATATCCCAATCATTAAATAAGCAAGAAGTTCTGTTCGGTATTTGCACTGTGTACTTACTAACCTTGAGGCACAGTGGCAATAAGTAACCTTGGTACGGAGGCTGGCCTAGAACTCCTAAACTTCTTGCTTCTGCCCCCTTGGGAAAAGTATTTGTATGGTACATGACCTAAGCCCTTCATATTAAACATGTTAACTTGCAATTTTCATAACAACGTTTTAAAAATTACTTATTCTATTTATTTTGAGTACACTGCAGCTGTCTTCAGACATGTGTCGGATTCCATGACACATGGTTGTGAGCCACCATGTGGTTACTGGGAATTGAACTCAGGACCTCTGGAAGAGCAGACAGTGCTCTTAACCGCTGAGCCATCTCTCCAGCCCCTCATGACAATTTTTATGAGGTAGCTTCTATTGTTGTTACTGAGCACAGGAGAGCATGACCCATCCCAGGTCCTGTTAGTATAGTGTGGGCCTGACAGTAGGGTTGAGGTTTGTTTAAGTTACAGATCTGAAATCACAAGTATTATACTACACTACCTTAAAAAACATGGGTGTTGGGGTGGGGATGTAGCTCATCGGTAGAGCACTGGCTGAGTGGTCAACAGACTGTGAATTCAATCCTCATCACCAACACACACACACACACACACACACACACACACACACACACACACACACACAAAGAGAGAGAGAGAGAGAGAGAAGGGGAGAGAGAGAGAGACATGTACATTCACACACAGACATGTACACAGTCACATTCACACACAGAGACACACACATGCACACACACACATACAAACACACAGAAACATGCACATACACACACAAATGTGTACACAGTCACATTCATACACAGAGACACACTCACATGCACACAAAGACATGTAGAGACACTTGCATGCATACTTACACACACACACACACTCACAGACACACACATACACACACACACACACACTCACACACACATAAACTAAAAGCTAAGTTTCTGGGCAGGGGAGGTGGTTTAGTTGGTAAAGTGTCTGCCATGAAGTATGAGAGTGTGAGTTCAGATCCCAACACCCATGACAAAACTGAGCATCATGATCATGGCACATGTCTCTAAGCCCAGGACTTGGTAGGGTAGAGACAGGAAGATCTCTGATGGTCACTGGCCAGCCTAAGAACTTGTCGAGCTCCTTACTTCAGTGGGAGATCCTGTCTCAAAAACATAGTGCAGTGTGATCCAAGAATAATATTGTGTGCTGACCTCTGAGACCTCCACAGGCATGTGGGCAGACAGGCATGGACACCTGCACATACATGTGCACACATGCACATGAATAGGCATGTGTACTACATGCACATCCACACTCAAACCTAACTTTTGTTTTCCCTTTGGAAAACACTCTTGAACAATCTTAGAAGAAAGAAATGGATCCCAGTGTACTCTTTACCTGCCTAGTATGGCTAAAATAAAATACAAAATAGCGAAAAAATTCAATTAAAAACCAAAATTACACAGACATGTGAATATGCAAATTAATAGACATTTAAGTTGGGGAGCCTGGCCTAATTACTTTTATGTGGTTTGATGCTAGAGAAATGGATGATTAGTAAAAGTAAAACACCTTATAACCTGGAAATTTTGCTATTTTTGCAACTAATTATTTCCTAAATTGAGAACAAGATGAACAAGATGATTTCTACCATTTTGCTTTCATTGATGGCTAATAGTATGAGATAAAAGATTAAAAACCTACACAAGATACATTTTGAATGATGAACTGAGAGCACCTGTCAGGAGATAACATTCCTCAGTGTGTCTCAAATGATGAATGAGGTTTTATTTTTTAATCAGTATTGTCAGTAACAGATCGATAACACACAAGCAAGGAAGACTCACTGTCCAAAAGAAGTGTGAATGGGTCCAGTGGTCTGGGGATTAGATTTCAATCACTTCCTCTGGAAGCTTATTTAATTATTAAAAAGCAAGGAGCCCCCACCTCCCACCCCATATAAGCTATTTGGAGAGGAAAAAAAAATCCAGGATTAATTATTTTTTCTTTGTAAAAACAACACCTTGGACAATTTTTCAGGCATGGGGGTTGTTGCTCAGATAGAGATCAGCCTTGCTCAGTATTTCAGGCTCCCTATCCATCCTCCTGCCTCTGTCTCCCAAGTGCCTTGACTACAACCAGGGATAAGTGCCTTCTTTGGTTTCTCTTCCATTTGACTTCAGAATTGTGAAGTGAATTACTTTTTGCATTTAAATGCATGGTATTTAAAATGAAAGCTGCAAACAACCTTAGGTAAAGAAAAAAGGTAGAGAATAATCCTTAAAGTCCATCTAGCTTGAACTGGACAGGGATATCTTTGATTCGTCCCCTAATGAGGATTGATAAAGGCCCGGTGGCAATAATTCCCAGCCATTTTTCTTTTTTAAACACCATAGACTACTGTGGTGCTTTTGTAAAAAGACATAATTATCTACAACCCGATTATCTTTTGAAAGAATATTTGTACTCCTACTCAAAGACAGACAATGGATTATTCCAAGATAACCTACTTAATTCCTTTGTCAAAAAAACCTTACGCCTAGGACAAGAAACATTGTAACAGAGAGCTTGGTTCCCACTGTCACATTTCTGTGTAGCAAAATTGTATAGATATTTCCACCCTCTTACTTCCGAATACCTCACACAAAGAACCTGATATGAACAGGAAGGCTCATTACTAGATTAAAAAAAAAATATCGGTGTCCCAGTTTTAACTATATATCTCATTTACTGTGGGGGATTTAACTTTTATTCAAAAAGAAACCATATCCCTAAAAGATCGAGCAGCCTTGTGGGGATGAGAAAGAAGAGGGTGACCTTCAGAGCCCATTCGTGTCTTTCTATTTCCGGACCCTTTAAAGCCTTGGGATTGTGAGTTTAGAGAATGCCGCTTTAAGAGTCTGATCCAGTTGCTTTGCTGTGTTGTAAATCAAAGAACTGACGGGGCCACTGGTAGCCTGCCAAGAACGGGGCGGCAAGGCGGGCCAAACACATGTCCGTAGTTAGAGTTTCATCTGTGGACGATCAACTGCTAAATCCCTGGGCTAGGCTCTATTTGTTTTACTCCGAAGGCAGTTTTTGCAGCATTAAGTCTGGGAGAATTCAGAGGTATTCCTATCCCAAATGTCAAGCCTGTCCTCAAACCACCACTTACCCTGGACTGCTAACCTTATTTAACCAGATGGGACTTGGATCCCTTCCTAAGGGCTCACTCACCATTGGACTGTTTTTCCACGGGACAGGCACCATTAACTCGGTTAAGTCTCCTCTGCTGTAAGCCTGCTAACACTGAACAGGACTTGCGTAGAAAGCCAGCAGGCTTGCACGGGGTGAACCTTTTAAAAGTGGGGTGTGCATCTCATGCTCAGCTTTTCTTGGAGGGTTAAAGCCAGCAGCAGTGAGTGACCAGCAGCTGACAGACAGTCAAGCTGGGAGAAGCTACTGCAGAGCAGACAGGTCTGTAGCCAGTCTGAGCATGCTACTCTGACAAAAACCAGCCAGGTCCCTTCCACAGACATAACGGAGTATAATGAAGCTATGTCATGGGGACCCTGGAGCTCACTGAAAGAAATTCCAAGACAAAGGAATCCTGGCTTGGTGTTGACAAGGTATGATGGCTTTACACCGTGTGTCTAAGGACAGCCTTTGGCAAATGGTCTCGGCCTACAGGCCAAAATGTAGCCCGATCCAAGAATGACATGGAGAATAACATTAACCAGTGTGGCTTTTCTCTCTAGGAGACATAAAAGAATTTATGCTGAATGACTACCATAAAAGCTTCAGAATGTGGCTCCAAGCCACGTTAACGTTTGCCTGCTCTTGGTGCCAAGAGTGAGCACACCCCATGGCTCAGAGCCCCCGGTCTCACCATGTCCACAGTGGCTCTCAGTCTCAGAGGGGGCACTTTCATGTCTGAAAACATTTCAAGCATTTCTCCACACTGAGGAGAAGTTATGCTCTGGGGGCAGCAAAGGACCTCGAGGGCATTGTTCCAAATATCAGGCACTTGCAGAAAATGGGAAGAAAAAAAGGAATTTATTATGAGAAAAAAAGGGGGTGGGGGAGGCTAGGACATGATTATTTAAGAAAAACTGTTCAAAGATAAAAAGGCTTAAAAATAAAGTTTAAACCTACAGAAGAAATCAAAGAACAGTACAAGAAATTTCTTGACCATCTTCACTTAGATTTCACAATTGTCTGTCTGTCTGTCTGTCCCTTAGAAAATCCTGAGCCATGATACCAGGAAGTAAGTTCAGGACATTGTGGCATTCCAGCAAGCTCTTTTTTTTTTTAATTTTTTTTTTTTATTTTAAATTTAAGAGTAAGGACATTCTTCTTTAAAACCATAGTATAATTATAACACAGAAGAAAACTAAGCCAGCAATATTTAACCTGTAGATCGTATCCATTTCCCATTACGCTTAAAATGGCCTTCATAAGTTTTGCCTTTTGATTCAGATTTTAGTTAAAGTTGGCACACTGCACTTGTTCTTTTTTTTTTTTTTTTTTTGTATGTTTTTTTGGTTTTGACTTTTAACCTTGATGCTTTTGAATACTTAAACCCCTCCCCCTTTTTTCTTTAGGTTCAATTTGGAGCCCAGGGAACCGGAAGTCATGCATGACAACTTTTTGCCCTGCGGCCATTCTCTAAGGATGAGGGGTTCTTAGGAGAAAACCATAAGGTGAGGTGGTGGATATACTGCTTTATGGGCAAGAAAGGTTCCAGCGTGGCAGCAGGCAAGAACTTAGGTATAAGATGGGAATCTCTTAAAAAAAAAGGATTTATTTTTATTTTATGTGCATGAGTGTATTGCCTGCATGTTTGTGAGTCTCCTCTCTCTCTCTCTCTCTCTCTCTCTCTCTCTCTCTCTCTCTCTCTCTCTCTGTGTGTGTGTGTGTGTGTGTGTGTGTTTCCTAAAGAGGTCAGAAGAGGGCATCGGATTTGCAGGAACTGGAGTAAGCCACCAGGTGGGTGCTGGGAACCCAACTCAGATCCCAACAAGTAATGAAAATGGCGGAGCCACCTTTCCAGCTCTGGGAGGCTCTTGAATTCAGCCTTCACACACCTTGACCTTGTCCTCTCATTCCCCACCCCTTTCTGCAGTGCCCCCTTTCATTTTGTACAATGCCCGGCAGGATCCAGTGTAAACAGAAAACCGAAGCTTTAGACCCGGAGACCTTAAATAAGCCAGAGCTTTGCCTATGTGTACTCATTTTTCTTTCTACATGTTTATGAAGACAGAGAAGAGAAGCCATGTTTGTGTAGTCCTCTCTGTTTGTAGTGTGTCCCTACTCCAGTCTCCTCACTCGGAAAGATGAGGAGACTGGCAGGGCCCTGTTGAGAATATGGTTTGTAATAACACATGTCTGAGAACGCTTTGTTAGTGTTTAGTGCTATTGTTTCTGTTACCAGATGCTGCAATATACGTGTGTGTGTGTGTGTGTGTTGTGTGTGTGTGTGTGTGTCTGTCTGTCTATCTATCTATCTATCTATCTATCTATCTATCTATCTATCATCTATCTGTATATATCATACATATTCCATCAGATCATATCTCAACTACCAAAAATACTTAATGAAAAAAAGAGGATTCCTCAGACTGGACAAACTGGTTTCTAGAATCCCAAAAGGCAACAGATGAGACAGGTACCAGCCCATTCAAACGGACAGGATGAGATTAGAGGACAAAGAAGCCCAAGGCAGAGACTGGGGTCAGTACTTGTGGGTCCCTCCCCAATGGAACCTCCCCACCCGAGTCACTCCTCTTCCTTGGCCCTACCTTCCAGATTAAAATGGCTTCAGTGAGAACACAATTATCAGGTAACTCGGTTCAACTGAAATCTTATCACAGGACAGCATCCTATGATTTCCAGGGCCGCACACTCACAGACTTCACGCGCTTCATAGAACACCCGTGATAGGACACACATGCCAGACCGCTCCCCCATTTGCTCCCAGTACTCTACCTTCTCCAAGAGTCCTCTGCAGCAAGTCGTGCTTAGCTTGGAGCTTTGTGATGAGGCTACTGCCTTCCAGGAACTCTCGAAGTTTCTGCAGAAAGGCAAGGCAGGAACTTAAGACCTCCTAGTGTCAAGGAACTTCCCAGGGGGGTCGTTAAACCCTACCACTTTACCTGTCTGTCTCCTAGGATTCTGTACTCAAAGTGTAATCTCTAGGCTAGCAGACTCAGCCTTCTCTTGAGAGCCTGTTGGAAATGCAGGCTCGGGACTCCCCCGCCCCAGTCCTGCTGAAACAGGCTGCATTTCAGCAAAGTCCCCTGTGGTGTGCACCCATGTCAAAGCAGACAAGGCCTGGACTTGGGGGGGAAAGTGATTACTGTGCAAGTAGCCTGGAGGGCCAAACTCAGGGTGTGCCCATAACCACTAGGGTGGTGTTGGAAACAGGAAGACCCTAGGTGCTCACTGGTTCAGAGAGAAATCCAACTCAAAAGTAAGATGGGTGAGCAAACCAATAAGACATCCCCACAGTACTGTAGCTCCCCTCCCCCAGCCTGTTTTTTGAGAGGCGCTAACTCCTAACCTCTACCCAGACTGGCTGAATCGGGAACTTTGAGGGTGCTCAGGTGACCATATTTTAAAATCAAGGCCTCCAGAAAGACTCTGGCATCTTAACTATAGAAATTACTGGGCAAGTGTGGTCCCAGGCTCTGTCAAGAGAGGTTGGGGGGCAGGGAGTGGGCGCACCATGAAGTAGAACTGCTCAGTTTCTTGCTGGTTAGCTCGTCTCTTGGCGATGCTGGGTTTACTCAGATAGGTTTCGGACACGGTGGACTTCACAGACTCTGTGGATCGGCTGTGCTGGAAGCACTCGGACACATCGTAGTCCTCAATAGTGACCATATCTTGGATCGTCTGGAGGGTGGCTTCTGTCGTTTTCTTGACCTGGGAACAGAAATGCATTTCTCTCATTAGCATCCTGTCCTGTGAACCCTATACTACTCCATGAGAGTTGGTCAGTTAGGGAGAGAATACTACGGAGCATGGTAGGTAAGGAAAGAGAGCCAGGCCCACTGGACCTCAGACCACCAGTCCGTGTTTCTGTACATCTCACTGGAGACAGTCAGTGTCATTTCTACTCACTCTTACCTTTTAAATTAAGGCAAAACTGCAAACAGAAAAAAATACACAGGCCATAAGGGTTGGAGATTGGTTCTAATGCTTTGATTCTATTGGGAATCTGCATGTCCAAAGGCTAACGGTCCTTGTCCTGAATTGGTTTTTGATTGATCAGTAAAGATGCCAGAGGCCAGTGGCTGGGCAAAGGGAGACAGGCAGAACCCTTAGAGTAGGCTAGGACGCAGCAGGGAGGAGAGAGGAATCAGCATAACTGGGGGGGGGGGAGATGCAGAGGGACACAGGAGCTGCAGGAGAGAAAGCCAACCAGCCATGGAAGAATTTGTTAAGTGGCCACTGGCCACTTCCCGGATTGGGCCTGGGGTAGCAAGGGAAGGTTAAGGAGTGCCCAGACTTTGTACCAGATAAGGCATTTAAAATAAGCTTGTGTGTGTGTGTGTGTGTGTGTGTGTGTGTGTGTGTGTGTGTGTGTGTGTCTTTCATTTGAGGATACAAAGATAGCCCCTGGGCCAGTAGCTGGAAGCCCACCCGCCCCGCCCGGGGGGAACAAAGCGGTTTCAACACTACACAGAAGTTTAGAGTCCAATGAATAATCGCAACGTGATCACCTCTCCAGCCAAAAGTGCACGTGATCAATACTCTCACCATCCTTCCAATCCCGCCCCCCATGCTTTTCTTCCTCCCAGTACATCTACTGACCTTCCTCTCCCCTCGCTTCCTTTCTTTTTACCTTATTGGGTACCAAAGCTAGGAACTTACATATGCTAAGAGCGAACATCCCAGTATGAAGCTACACATCCATCTCTCCTCACCACCCCACTGTCCAACATGTTAGCTGCATTTTATGGAAATAGCCCAGAATGTATTTTAAATCTGATTCCTTTTGCTCAACGTCAGGGAGATTCATTTCTTGCAAATATCGTATTCCATTACTTGATATTTACTGCAAGGACAAATCATAATTCACCCTGTGATGGACAGATGTCTATGCTTTAGTTTTGTCTTTTATGAGTTATAGTGCAGTGGATACATTTTGGGGGAGAGAGGGTGGCACACATACATGGACACAACTGCTGTATATGGAAAACGCCAGACTGTTCTCCAAAATGATGATTCATATTCCCGTCAGCATGGTGGGGGATTTCCGTCACGCTACATCCTTGTGGACAGTTGGCGCTGTCCGTCCTTTCAGTTTAAGCCACTGTAGGTTTCCACTGTGCTGGTGTGCAGTGGTCTTGCATGGTTTCCTCCCGCTGTTTGAGCTTGAGCATGCTATCATATGTGTAGGGCAGCCTGGATCCCCTTTGGGAATACTTTGTTGAAACCTGTCAATCAATGTTCTAGTGGGGTATGAGTGCTGTGATTCATGTTAGTAATTATTTTCCCATTCTTGGCTTTAGCTTTCACTGCTTCATTACCAGCTGGATGAATGCGGCTTCTGGTTTTATTGTTATATTTTAGTGTCTGTCTGTGTGTGTGTGTGTGTGTGTGTGTATGCACACATACCACAGCATTCGACTGGAGGTCAGAGGACCACTTTGTGCAGTCAATTTCTCCTTCCATTTTTATTCCTCAGGTCGCCACGCTTCCCTGGCAAGCATTTTTATTATATATTCAATATTCGCTGTGGTTTGTCCATGTAGTTATTAGATTCTTTGATGTCACTCTTTACATCTTAAAAGTGACCAGTGGGACTTCTTCTTAGTTGAGTCTGTTTCATCCACCTGAGAATCTTCAATCTGCACTTACGAAAGATACTTTCCTGCCTGACAGTTATTCTTTAGCATATGGGATGCATAACTGCATTTTCCTGTAGCCTCCATCTTCCTGCTCAGTAAAAGTTTTTCTATTCATCTGTCATTGCTTTGAAGGAAATCTTTTGTTTCTCCATCTTCTTTTAAAGCCTTCTATTCATCCTTGGGTTCTACAGTTTCACAATTATGTCTAGGCACTGATACGCACATACATACATACATACTTCATGTATGTGCCTGTGAATGCACACCTGTTACAGTGAGAGTGTGGAGCTCGGGAGACAACTTGCGAGGGTCTGTTCCCTCTTTCCACCATGCAGGTCTCAGGGTTTGGGCTGTCAGGCTTCAGTTGCACAGAAGCACCCATGGTAAAGACAGACAGCTTGCGGCTTGCTTTTGAACCTGAGAGATTTGTTCAACTTCTGGCTTTTCTCCTTACCTCTTAAGCTACTGCCTCTGTTTCTGACATTTTGTTTCCAAGAGCCTAGTTACAACAGCACACTTTGTTGTGTTCTTTTTGTCTCTTAATCCCTCTCCTGTATTTTCTATTCTTTTGCTTCTACTTTGATGATTTTCCTCCCCCACCCCCCATTTATCCCTTTTGACCACACACTTCTCATCTGCGTCTCATCTACAAACCGTCTGGCACATTGGTTGGGGTTGTTTTTCTGGTTTTTCTGTCATTCTCAGTTCTCCAATTGCTTTGTGGTTATTTCCCAATCTTTTATCTTGTAGTTCATTTTCTTTGCTGACATCTAAGCTTGCTTTTTTTTTATCTCCTTGAATTCAGTAAGCAGCTCTTCTGCTGCGTGTTTCTGATAATCCTGGTACTCGTAGCTTCTGTGGGACCTTTTCTGGTATTTATTATTTCCTCTAGCTATCACTAATAGTTTTTTCAAATCACCTCATGTACCTAATTATCCTTCTTACACATGTAAAAATTTCTAACATTTTAATGTTCCTTACGTCTGTCTGTCTGTCTGTCTGTCTATCTATCTATCTATCTATCTATCTATCTGTTGTTTATATATGTGTAGGAATACCCATGCCATGGTGTGCATGTAGATGTCAGAGGATAACCTTTGGCCATTAGTTCTTTCTCTCCACTCTGTGCCTCAGAGATTAAACTCAGCTCTTTAGTCTTGGTAGCAAATGTCCCTACTAGCTGAGCCATCTTGTTGACCCCGTTAGACATCTGTGTAGTGTTAACTAAGGTCTCAAATTGTATCAGCCTCCCCAAAACAAAATTTGTTTTCCCGAGCTTTCAGGGCACCAGTGGCTTAGAATTACTGGACTTTTATCGCTGCTCAAAGTACTGGATACTCTTCCTTTGGGGAGGCGATGACTCTCAAGTCATGGGCTTCACTCTTAGCCACATACTTTGTCCTGACAACTAAACAGGAAAGCAAGAATCAACTAAGTGACTCCACACCATTCTTGTAAGAACTGGAAACCATTTTAGTTACTCAAACAACACTAAATTAACGAGTTTAGTTAAAACTTGAACAGGACCATTGAGGATCAGCGGGTGCATGTGCCTGCCATGAAGCCTGACATGATGCCTGGAACCCATGTGTCAGCTGTCCTCTGACCTCCACATGTGTCATGGCATGCACACACACACACACACACACACACACACACACACACACACACACACACCCACACACACAGTGGGGGAGAAAAGGATCATACTGTGTGGTTAAGGAATAAGAGCGTCAGTACTAGTCTGGATGCTGCAAACCAACGTGCACTGGGACCAGTTAGAGAGATGCAGGGACTGTGATAGATTTCGCTGTTCCTGTAGTATGCACAACGCAAGAAATGGGTACTTACGTGAAAAAGCATATTCCAACATTGGGTTAAAAAACCCATTCCACAGGCTGCAGTATACCTGGGTATAGGTATAGGTATAGGTATAGGTATAGGTATAGGTATAGGTATAGGTATAGGTATAGGTGTATGTATAGGTATGGTATAGGTATGGTATAGGTATAGGTGTGGTATAGGTATAGGTGTGGTGGTATAGGTATAGGTGTGGTATAGGTATGGTGTGGTATAGGTATAGGTGTGGTATAGGTATAGGTGTGGTATAGGTATGGTATAGGTATAGGTATATAGGTATAGGTAGGTATGGTATAGGTATGGTATAGGCATGGTATAGGCATAGGTATGGTATAGGTATAGGTGTGGTATAGGTATGGTATAGGTATAGGTATGGTATAGGTATAGGTGTGGTATAGGTATGGTATAGGTATGGTATAGGTATAGGTGTGGTATAGGTAATAGGAATACATATAGGTATAGGTTCACTATCTCATGTCAGCCCAGTGTGTGCTTATGATTTAAGGAAGCATTTCTAAAGAGGGCACATAGTTTGAACAGATACAAAAGACGCGACACTCTGACTGTGGCACATGCAGTGGTTAGACCTGTGAGGAACTTCCGTAAAACTGGAAGCACAAGAAAGAAACGATATTTCTAAATTAAAACATACTCTTCATGATTTCAGATATCTATGCATAATCAAAGCAACAATTCCTGAAGGCTGATGCATTTTTACAGCTGCCTGAGTTTTCTATTCACATTAGGAAACGGAAAGTCAGTTACTTATGCTGAAACAATGCTAAATGAACAGAACCCCTCTTCGCTCATTGGCACTCTTGATGTTGTACCGATATGCGTGAGCATGTGTGCGGTTCTCTTGGGAGTCGGGGAAGGCACCCTAAGAGGCAGAGTTCTGAGCTATGTTGGGGGCCAGTGAGTAGGCACTAGAATAAAGGAATTCAAGGCAGAAAAGAGAAGAGAACAAGCCTCTTGGGGCCATAACAAGCAGCTTCATCCCAACAGGAAGAGAATCTAGCTTACAGAACGAAATGCTAATCAAACCCCCAGCATAGCACGCCCAGGGGAGGGGCCATAGGGAGCCGCTGGAAGTCCTAAGGACTCCTGCTTTTAAAAGATAGACTCCTGCTTTTAAAAGATCGCAGGGTTGATACACAAAAAAAGGAAAAGACGGAAGGAAGAAAACAAGCCAGGAGCCCCGAGCTTAGTGGAGAAGTCACAATCCTGGATTTGGAAAGAAACACCGGAAAGAAAATAGCTGGGACATATATGAAAATGGTCAAGAACAGAAGTGAAGTGTCCGTCTTCTTAGGAACTTTCCTAAGTGGGGGGAAAAAGAATGATCAGGAATAGTAAGGTAAGGTCAAGCACTATGTTAAAAACTCCCAGAAATGTTAGGACACCAGTGGAGGGTGAACGGGAGTTTATATAAGGAGCTCTGATATGTGTCTGAAGACAGCGACTGTGTACTCATATACATGAAATAAATAAATCTTAAAAAAAAAACAAAAACATGGCCAGGTTGGGGATTTAGCTCAGTGGTAGAGCGCTTGCCTAGCAAGCGCAAGGCCCTGGGTTCGGTCCCCAGCTCCGGAAAAAAAACAAAACAAAACAAAACAACAACAAAAAAACCATGGCCAATCACAGCTGAAGAGGGCATCTGATCCCATTACAGATGGTTGTGAGCCACCATGTGGTTCCTGGGATTTGAACTCAGGACCTCTGGAAGACCAGTCAGTGCTTTTAACCGCTGAGCCATCTCTGCAGCCCAGGGTTGGAGCTTGTTAACTAGAGTTTGCTCAGTGATAGTCAAAGCAACATTTTCCTTGGACCATGTGACCAAGGGTGAGCTAACCCTGGGTAGCAGAGTTATCAAAAGCAAAACCAGATGGTGAGCATGAAGGACCCAAACTGGCCATTTCCCTTCTGCAATGTCACTGTTAAATTTGGAATTGCCAGGAAGAATAAGAGAAAGACAGAAGCCACCTGCACTATGGCTGGGACTTTGTCCCATCCAGTGGGATGCACTCTGAGGAGAGTTAGCACCAGCTTCTGGTGCACAAGCTGTGACAATAAGGCACAGGGGGGATTCATAAATAGTATTCAAAGGTCTAGGAAGGAGGGAGGAAGAAGAGAATCGAGAAAAAAATCAAGATGGAGACAACAGGGAAAAAAAAAAAAAAAAAAAGCAAGAATGGCCTGGGAAAGATGCTTCCCTCGAAAGCCTTAAGAGGAAGGGATTCACAGTGGACCTTGAACATCCAGCTTACTCGGGCAAACTGTCATCCTATTATAACCAACAGACGCCCTTCATCTCTCAGTGCTGGAGGCTTTCAAAAGGCCACCTTCTCTTTGTGTCATACTGGAGTAGGGCCCACTCCAAGGGCCTCCCTTTAATTTGTTAACCTCTTTAAAAACCTTTTCTTTAGACAAGGTCATATTCTGAACCACTGAACATGAACGTGTAGCACTTCAACAATCCACGCTGGGACACACCCTATGCCATCTGATAGCTTCATGCCTTGAGCCATGTTTTGGATGAAGACCTACACACTTGCCTGGGTTGACTCAGCTCTTTGTGAGGGTGCCTTCCCCATCTACATACTTTACTTCGTGTATGTATTTCTATTACACCACTGCATTGTTTCAGATGGATTCACGACCAGGAGAAAGGGACCACGCACGAATGCACACACGCATACAGATTGGGTTTGTGCCTAGGCTGTGGGAACTATGTCAGTGCCATAGATGGCAGGAGAAGAGACAACATCTTGCCTTGGTCTTCCCTCTCTCGTCCCTTACCAGTGGTGCAGACCCCAGGGACCCTGTCAGGGTATCACAGGGCTGAAAATCATCCCATCTTTGATGGCCTATGTGGTATATGTTGAGTGTTTTGCTGTGGCACCACTGTGGAGTCATGCTAATCCTGTCATGCTAACCCTCTGCCAGCATATGAGGTTGTAGTTACAAACTCCGAGGTTGCCTGATGATGATGACGATGACAATTTATAAAATTCATTCTCAGCAGTGATATAACTTAACCCAAGGACGGCAACAGCACTATTGCCCAGGGCCTCTTAGAACACAGTCTCTGCCTTCAACTGTCTCTCAGAAAAACCTGTTTTCCTGAAGTCCATCCACCCCAACTCTGATTTAATAGCATTGTGGATAGCCCAGCTCTCAAGAGGAAGACCGCCAGACCATTGCTCACACACAAGTGGAATGGACTTTACTTCATGTATGAGTACACTGTCGCTATCTTCAGATGCACCAGAAGAGGGCATCAGATCTCATTACAGATGGTTGTGAGCCACCATGTGGTTGCTGGGATTTGAACTCAGAACCTCAGGAAGAGCAGTCAGTGCTCTTAACCACTGAGCCATCTCTGCAGCCCTGGAATGGAATTTAGAAGTTTACGTTTCTACTGATTATGGGGCAACATGAAGTCAGGAATGATTTCTGAATCTTCATGGCACCTGTGAGGTGGGCAGGGGACCACGGGGTACCCTGAGAGGAAGTCCGCTGGGCAACACTGAAGTTGAATTCTTCTCAGGGATGCAAGGGCTTTTAGCACAAGGCAATGGCTGGTGGTTGCTCTGCTCAGCTGCTCTGAGCTTTGCCCCATCTGCCAGGACCACATGCCTGAATCCATTTTCTTGAGATCCTCCTCATTCCCCTGGAGATGTTCTGGTGGATTAAAGTCCTCCCTTCTGAGAGTTAAAGCTTATCCAAAACAAACAACACAATGTATGTGTGTGCTTGCAGTAGAAGACAGAAGAACGTTCTCAGCTTTGTCTTGGTGATATACTGAAGGGCCGGGTGGCAGCTGCCATTTATCTGGGCTGTCACTGTCATCTCGTCATGGGAAGCCGAGGGCCAGCCGGAGATGCTTAAGGTGACAAAAACCACGGAGAGGACAGAGAAGGCCCAAGACAGCAATCAGAACTGAGTTATGTGCCCCGTGTCTTACACCGAGTTTTAAAAGAACCTGAAGAGGAGGGTTTGCTTATGGATTTATACAGTTTGGGGTTCTGGTGCAGACATTGATACCATGAAGAAAAGAAAACCTTGTGTGTGTGTGTGTGTGTGTGTGTGTGTGTGTGTGTGTGTGTGTGTGTGTGCGTGCGTGTGTGATTTTACTAAGAAGGGTTTATAACTGAAATATCTCCTATTTCCCTTAAATCTACATGTCATGGAAGTTGTTTCAGTTGGCCTATAAATCTTGCTCACTATGGTTGAACATATCTTGAAATGAGGGAAATGCCTGCTGGAAGGTTTTCAGTGGTGCCATGGAATTCTATACTGGGCCTCTCCTTCTGTAAGCCCCACTGAGGACTGACCGAGGCGCCACAGCCTGCTTTCCCCTCTTCACTCCCAGGTTGGCAAAGCCACTTAAGTTGAGACAGTCGCTTCCCCTCTCAGGATGATTTACTGATATGATAGCGCAAATGTGCAGACTCCACTTTCCAGACCAAATATTGGGACACACGGTTTGACAATGACAAGCAGGTACTCAAACCAGCACCCGTCTTAAAGAATATGAAGGCACATGTGTGTGTGTGTGTGTGTGTGTGTGTGTGTGTGTGAATGTGTGTGTGATGTGTGTGTGGTGTTATGTGTGATGTATGAGTGTGCCAGTGTGAGGTGGTGTGAATGTATGTGTGTGTGTCTGTGTGTGAGGGTGTGTCTGTATGTGCGTGAGTGTGTATCTGCCAGTGAGAATGTGTGAATGTATGTGTGTGTGTGTGCCAGTGCTAGTGTGAAGAATATGAAGGCCACGTGTGTGTGTGTGTGTGATGTGTGTGTGGGTGTATGTGTGTGTGAGTGTGTGCGAGTGCTAGTGTGAGGAATGTATGCGTGTGTGTGTGTGATGTGTGTGTGGGTGTGCCAGTGTGAGTGTGTGAATGTATGTGTGTGAATGTATGTGTGTGAATGTGTGATGTGTGTGTGTTTGTGAGTGTTATGTGTGTGTGATGTGTGTGAGTGTGTGTATGTGTGTATGTGTGTGTATGTGTGTCAGTGTATATGTGTGTACGTGTGAGTGCCTGTGGAACCCACAAGAGGCCACTAGATTCCCTGGAGTTCCAGGAAGTGACGAGCCTCACAGAACAGGTTCTGGGAACTGAACTGGGGTTCTCTGGAAGAGCAATGAGTGCTCTCGGCAGCGCAGCCCTCCCTCTAGACCCATATCCGGCTTGTGGGGTAAAACAACACCCAGTGTACCGAGAACAAAGTGGGGCATTTGAGTCAATTCTGAAAATCTGCTCTGTTATTTATTTCTCAAATCTTAACAATTTATTTATGTATTTACTTTTGTGGGTGTATGTGCAGTTGCGTGCTGGTGCCCTTGGAGGTGACAGAAGAAGGTGTTGGACTCTGGAGCTGGCACTACTGGCATGGTGAGCCCCTGATGTGGGTGCTGGGATCTGAACCCTGGTTCTTTCTCATCACAGTGCCATGAGTATTCTATAAGCACTCAACCAAGTGTCCAGCCCCGTATTCTTTACTTTTTTCTTAATTCAGGGTCTAACACATCCCAGGCTGGCCCTGAACTTGATATGTAGCCCCAGGAGGACCTTGATCCTCTTGCCTCTACCCTGAGCGCTGGGATTACAGGCTAAGTCACCTCATATCATCTGCGTGTCACTGGGGATGGATGTCGAAGCAAACCCACTACCACCGAGTCACATCCCCAGTGGCAGTGCCTGCTTTGTTGGCCTGAGTTTGTTCTTTAGATTCCATACCCCGCCACTCTGGAAGCTATCTCTACATTACTTCTTTTGAGTCTGTCAATCACAGCACACATATCTGGTCCAGAATACTTGAGCCCAGAAAATGAAGAGATAGTCTTCTGTCATTGGGTAAGGATGCTGGCGGGGGATGGGATGGCACATAGTAGGATCATGGAGTTACAGATCTATATCCTAAACCCTACCTCCACCCAGGTAGCACAAACCACACAGTGCAGAGGCTGTTGCAAACACCGACCGGTTCTAGGTTCCTGTAAGTTACATTTGGGAGTACTGACTAACAGAAAAATCCATGCTTCCTATTTTTTCATTAGGGAAGCCTGAGTCGGAATGCATGATTGTTCTCCAGCCTTCATATTATAAATATATATTTATAATTCACGTTTTATGGTATACACTTTTTAATATGTCAGCAAATAATCACGATTCTTTCTCAACTCAAGTGCTACTTCAAAGGTGTTTTTTTTTGTTTTTTTGTTTTTTGTGGTAATCTTATAACCAATGCCACATTTAGTACCAAAATTTTAGACACTATAGAAAGGCCAGTGGGTTGCGGGGTGGGATTTCTAATTTTAGAAGGTATTTGGATCAAACTAATTTTCAGTCAAATGTTCTACCTATGTCTATGTGTCTGGACAGATGCGCTGAAATAATCCAGGGGGCTATAACTAACATGAACTACAGTTTAAGAAGACAAACGATGTTTACATGCACACGCAGTCAACTCTGGTAAAGAAAGCACTCATTTAGAGAAGCACGCAGAAGCCTCACGTTTGTCCTCTGTGAAGAGTCTTGTAGGACTCTTCCTGATTCAAGGGAAGGGTGCGGTGAGGAGACTGTTTTCAGAATGACGATGGCGCTGAGGCCATGTGAGAATGTCTTCCAGCTTAGGTGTGAGTTCAGATCCCTGCCCGTGAGCACAATCACCTCCTCCCAGTGACCTCGTTCACCTCCTCTCAGGGACCACACTCACCTCCTTCCAGGGACCATGCTCACCTCCTCCCAGGGTCTGTGCTCACCTCCTCCCAGGGTCTGTGCTCACCTCCTCCCAGGGACCATGCTCACCTCCTCCCAGGGTCCGTGCTCACCTCCTCTCAGGGACCACACTCACCTCCTCCCAGGGTCTGTGCTCACCTCCTCCCAGGGACCATGCTTACCTCCTCCCAGGGACCTCCTCCCAGGGACCATGCTCACCTCCTCCCAGGGTCTGTGCTCACCTCCTCCCAGAGACCATGCTCACCTCCTCCCAGGGACCGTGCTCACCTCCTCGCTCTCGATCTTGAGCGTGGCCAGTCGGGACTGCAGCTGTTGGTTCCTGAGCATGAGTTCCGCCTGGACGGGCTGCTGGGCGCTGACCTGACACACCTGATGCAGAAGGAGACAGTGCAGTCATGACAGGCACCCCTGGGCAGCCTCAGACGCATGAGTCTTATTTATTGGTTTTGGGTGTGAGTGTGTGTCTATGTTTGCACGTAGTGTCTTCCTGGTTGTGTGCATGCAGGGTCTGGCAGCCAACTTGGGGTGTCTGTTGCTTTCCAGATTGTTTTGAGATGGTCTCTCACTGAACCCAGAGCTTATCACATCACCTAGACTGGCTGACTGGCAAACCTCTGGGAACCTCTGGTGCCTGTCTTTGTCCACCCACCCTGTTCCCACCCTTAGCCATGGGGTTATAAACATGCCAGGCCTGCCTGGCTTTTTACATGGGTCCTGGGGGATCACTGCCCACCAAGCCTTTCTGTCTCATACTTACTTAAGCCGGACGTGACATCAAAGTCATGTCAACTCTCTTGATTCCCACTGCTCCAGTTACAAGTATACTTTTTTTGTTAGTTTTTTGAGACAGGTTCCTATTACATAGCCCAGGCTGATTTTAAACTTAGACTCTTCCCATTTCTGCCTCCCGAGTGCTGGGGCAGATGTACGCCACTGTGCCTGGCTATGTCTTTACTTTTAACAGCTGCCTTGAAGCTTGACTTTTGAACAGACTTGGGCAAAGGCAGTAAGCACAGAATGCAGCTATGGCCTGGCGCCCTTGGGGAAGGCAGCAGCCGCAGGAAACTCTGCTCTGATGGCAGTGGGGCCTGAGACCGAGAGCTGATGCTGGTGTCCTCGCTTTCAGAATCCTGATGACCGCTGGGCAGAGGGCAGAGGGCAGAGAGCAGAGGCAAGGGGCAAAGGATGATCCAGTGGACTGTACAGGCCTAAGGAAAGGGGTTGCTAGGCTTGGCAGGCAGGCAGTTGTGCCCTAGTCTCAGCTCTGCCTCCTACCCAAGCTGTACGACTTCCTAGTCATGGGGCTGCTGCAGGAATGAACTGAGGCCATGTATAAGACACAGAGCTGTCCAAAAGCGCAGCATCTCTCAACCATGGCTCCCAGCCGGTATCAGCTAAATCCCATGATGAGCCACAGACTTCATGAGGCAAATTATCTCAGGTGTTGGAAGAAGAAATTCTGGGCAAGACTTCAACGATAGATTTGGTCAAAATGAAGGCATCAATAAGACTGCACACAAAACAAGTGCTTTCTTGTTACTCTCCTTGCCACAGAGATGCTCCTGGCTGACAGAGGTTCCTTCTCATGGGACTTGCAACCCTTAGAGGTTACAGCTCTCTGTAGCAGAGGTGGTGATAAAAGGGATCAGACCCATGTCATTAACATAACAGTAACAAACTATTAACAACAGCCCGAAGGCAAGCCTGTGACTTTTACTCTCCCTCATCCCTTGAATGTGTCACCCAAAATGGGGAATGAAAACAGAGGCTCCTTGATTTGGAAAGATGGTGGTGGGCAGGATGCATACTCAGCTTGTTGACATGTATGTGTCATTCTGGGCGTGTGTTGGCATACACCTATAGTTTCGGCACTTGGGAGGCTGAGGCAGGAGTTCAAGGTTAGCCTGGGCTGTGTAGTGAGTTAGCCTGGGCTCTGTAGTGAGATACTATCTCAAAGGCAAACACAAACCTCATATCTGTATAAGAATTGCACCTATCTGAAATCTCCAAATTTGAGGGTTGGTGGATTTGGGGGTGTTCACAGGGCTTTTACCAGGTGAGTGTCCCCAATCTGATAATCTTAAATTCAAAATGTTTCAGAATCTGAAACTTTTGGGCTATCTCTTTTGTATTTTGGAATTAAGGGTGCTTGACCGACTCATCACTTCTCATCAAGTAATTTACTAATTAATAATAATAAAAAAAGATGATTAGAAACACAGTAGGGAGGCTGGAGAGATGGCTCAGTGGTTAGGAACACTGACTACTCTTCCAGAGGTCCTGAGTTCAAATTCCAGCAACCACGTGGTGGCTCACAACCATCTGTAATGAGATCTGATGCCTTCTTCTGGTGTGTCTGAAGACAGCTACAGTGTACTCACATGCATTAAAAAGAAAAGAAAAGAAAAGGGGCTGGAGAGATGGCTCAGTGGTTAAGACCACTGACTGCTCTTCCAGAGGTCCTGAGTTCAAATCCCAGCAACCACATGGTGGCTCACAACCATCTGTAATGGGATCTGATGCCCTCTTCTGGTGTGTCTGAGGAAAGCGACAGTGTACTCACATATATAAAATAAATAATTAAATAAATCTTTAAAAAAAAAAAGAAAAGAAAAAAAAAAAAGAAAAGAAACACTAGGTATAGGCATTTATACCTAACTATATATCATCTATTTGCCTAGCCATAAATCTATAGTGTATCAGTTATCTATCTATAATCAAACTATCTATTTATCATTTGTCTGTCTGTCTGTCTTTTATCAATAACATGCTCTATACATTTTTCACTCTGGTTTCCTCTGTTCATAACATATGTCGCTATCATTCATGATCAGTTAAAATAGTTTCCTTTTCTTTTTTTTTTTTTTCCTTTTGTAAAACAGGATAAAAACTTAAATTTGTGTACAGAATACATGTCGGGGGTTGTAGAGATGGCTCGGGGATTAAGAGAAAACTACTCTAGCAGAGCACGGAGTTCAGTTCCCAGCATCCATGTCTGCAGCTCATAATCACTTGTGTAATCTCAGCTGATGTGATGTGAGGACACACACACACACATACACGTACATGTGCAATACACCCACACCCACACACACACACATGTACATGTGCACACACACACTTAACACCAACTCTTAAGAAAGAGTGCAAGGCAGCTGAGTGTGGTAGCTTACAGTACACTTTCAGCAGCTAGAGGACGGGAGGATCAGGAGTTCAAGGCCAGCCAAGGCGACAGAGTGAGCCTGAGGCCATCATGGCCTATAAGAGGCTCTGTTTCAAAAAAAAAAAAAATTATAAGACATAATAAATGACATATGAAAAGACAACAGGCTCGTTGAAAAGGGAAAATCAGTTACTAACCTCATCGCCCATGTGAGACTGAAACTCAAATTTCATTGGTGGGCAGAATGCCGCAGGGTACATCTCCATGAATCTCTGCTTGTCACTTCTTGGCTCTAAATTGTCCACAGCATTTTCAATGATGTCTAAGCCTTCGTGTCTGGAGGTTTCAAGGTTGTACTCCGCCGAGAGGTATGTTCTGAGGGCTCTGTTCAGACTTGCATGGTAGCCGAGATCACAGCACTTGAGAATATACAAGAACACAGATATAAATGTTAATCCAAAACTGGCTGAAGACCTATGTGTGCGACCGGTAAGCAGAAGACTCTGAAGAAGATCACGACCTTGGATTCGACCTGGGCTTCCTGCAGATGACATCAGAGCACCAGAGGAACCAAGGAGATGTTAAACCGGATTCTATCAGAATTGATGGTTTTCATGGTTCACAAGACATTACCAAGCAACTGAAAGGACAAACCGGAATGAGGGAAGTGTTTGTAAAGCGACTGTATGTATACAAATATATAAAGAACTCCTGCAACGCAATAGTTCAAATTGCTTGGTTAGAAGAGAGGGGTCTCTGAGTAGGAATCTCCACAGAGATGTGGTTGGGGCAAGCGTTATCAAAAGAGGCTGGCGATCCTTGGTTATCAGGGAAATAGAGCACAAAGATAACAAGAATGGGCTAGAGGTGGCTTGGCAGTTACAAGCCCTTGTTGCTCTTGCAAAGGACATATGGATTTGGTTCAGAGAACCCATGGGTGGCTCACAACCATCTGTTAATGCCAGTTCAGGGGATCTGATGCTCTCTTCTGGCCTCTGTGGGTACTGCATACATGTGGTACTCAGATCCACATAAGGGGAAAAAACCACATAAAATAAAAATAAATGAATCTTAACAACAACAACAAAAACCAACCAAAACCAAAAACCAAAAAACCAACAAGAAATCAGCTCACACACACTAGCAGCAAGTGCTAGGAGGAATGTGGGCAAACTATAACCCTCACACACGGTTGGCGGGAGTGTAAAGTGGTATAGTCCTTTCATAAGCAGCTGGTTGCTCAAAAGGCGAAACACACTGCTACTCTAAGACTCTGGGCTGGGGAGGTAGTTCAGTGGGTAGCAGCACTTTGTTGTCTAAGCAGAAGGGACATGAGTCCATACCCCGCCACATGTGAGAGACCACAACGTGGCCACAAATGCCCGCAACCTTCACACCATGTGGACACAGGATTGCGCTAGGGACAGCTAGCTCTGGGTTCAGTAGACACCCTAGCTCAAAAGAATTGGACAGTGAGTGATGTTCTTGTGGCATCTACATGCATATAGATTACACACACATACGCACACACATAGGCGTACACACATACGCATGCACACACACTCATGGGTGTTCATATAACATGCACACACAGGCCCACAGGCTCAGAAAATTGTTTTCCTAGGTGTGTATGTAGGAAGAATGAAAATTACTTGCCCCTGAATAATTGTAGCGCCTCTATTCATTGCAACAATGTGAACAAAATGTCTGCCAGTCATTGACTATACAGGCAGATTGTCATACAACCATACATTAGAATAGTATTTATCCACAGAAAGGAACAAAGTATGGGTCCATGTTGCAACATGGATAACCTTAGAATATGCCGTATAGAAGAAGTCAGTCACACATAAGCCTATGCGTCATGTGAACCCATTTATCTAAAGTAAAGAAGAGTCACATCCAGAGACAGAACATGCATTAGTGGCTGTCATGTGTGTGTGTGTGTGTGTGTGTGTGTGTGTGTGTGTGTGTGTGTGTGTGTGTGTGTGTGTGTGTGTGTGTAAGAATTGGAGAAGTAATTGCTGAGGGGTGCAGGATGTCTTTTAGGGATAATAAAAGTGTTCTAAAATTGACTGTGGTGATGGGTATGCAGTTCTCTGGCTGTACTAAATGCCAACTGTAGACTTTGAGTGCGTGAGTGGAATGGTATGTGAATTATACATAATAAAGCTATCAAAGATGTGACGGTGGAGTATAACAGCGGAAGGAAACAATGAGGAATGGCATCCAAGTTTCATTCACTCAACACTGTGACGGATACAGCAATTTATTCAAATCCTTCTAAGACAAATATGCTAAGTGAGGCTGCAGATTTGCATATTTTATTGACGACTCAAGACTAATTCGAATTTGTAGAAGGGAACAGGCTTGAGTCTGTCAAAATATTCAGAAATGCCTTCCCTCTAACTCCCAGTAAAAATCCTTAAATAGGAAATGGTTGCTAAGGTCCTCTTATTACAGACGGAATTTTTTCCATACTCTTAGGAATCCAAGAGCTTTGAGTGGGGCTGAAGAGATGGCTCAGAAGTTAGGAGGATTGGGGTTCAAGTCCCAGCCTCTACCTGGGTGGTTCACAAGTGTCTGAAACACCAGCTGCAGGGGAATTCCATGCTTCTGGCCTCCGTGGGCACCTGCAACCACATTCATACACTCCATACGGACACAGATACATAATTAAAAATAAAAGTAATTTTTAAGGAAAGAGCTTTGATCTTCCCCCCTCCCTGAGTCTTTATTTCCTTTTTCCATGCATCCTAAGTGAATATGATTTAAAAGAAGTGTGTAAGTCTGGAAAGGAGCCAGCAATTACTGACAGCAGAATTTTGAATTTGAACATATTAGAAGAGGAGAGGAAGGAGGAAGAAGAAGGAAGAAGAGGAAGAAGAGGAAGAAGGAGGAAAGGGAGAGGGAGGAGAAGAAGAAAGGAGAGAGAGAGGGAGGGGAGGAGGGGGAGAAAAAGAGGAGGAGGGGGAAAAGAAGAGGAGGTGGAGGAAGAAGAAGAAGAGGAAGAGGAAGAGGAAGAGGAAGAAGAAGAGGAAAAAGAGGAAGAAGAAGGAGGAGAGGGAGAGGGAGGAGAAGAAGAAAGGAGAGAGGGAAGGGGAGGAGGAGGGAGAGAAGAAGAGGAGGAGGAAGAGGAAGAGGAAGAAGAACTAGTTCCTTACAGAGGAAACACATAGTTTTAAATAGGCAAAGCAGGTCATCTCCGTATCACTCTAATGATGTCAGTCAATTCACCTTGATTCAATTCAAATCGTTAACTGGCCATGTGCCAGGGATTACACTAGGCTCCAGGCACAGGGAGGCTAGGACACAGCGAAACACTTCCATCCTAAAGGGAATAGAATTATAGCTGTTCATTAGTTTGTTATGAATATGGTAGGAGACTGGGCACATGGGAAGCAGCCTTGGCCCAAAGAGAGCAGGTCCTCCCGGCTAGGATGCATCAACCAGCCTTTGTGAAGGGCCAATGGAATCCCAAGCACGTAGAAACACCAAATGCTAAGCTGGAGGCTCTGTGGCAGGTGCACACTTCGCATGAAGAAGGCCCTAGTTGTCCCAGGGACCGCAGTGAAAACTTTGCCCTTTCCAGCTTCAACTTCCAAATTATTACAATGGGGACTTTAAAGCAAAGTTACTTCGAAACCTTGTGGCTCAAAACACGATTAGCAGCAATAGCTTCACTAGGGGCGTGTTAGAATCCTGGACTTGGGATATGACTCAACAGGTGTGCCGGGGCTTGCTGCCAAGATTGGTGAGCCTGAGTCCCAGGACCCCTACATGGGGGAATGACAGAACTGGCTTCTACAGGGTATTCTCTGATTTCCACACACTTGCTATGGCCAGTGTTCCACACATATACGCAATCAAAACAAAAACAAAAAAAAAAAAAAACCCCAAAAAAAAAAAAAAAAAAAAAAAAAAAAAAAAAAAAAAAAAAAACCCAAAAAAAAAAAAAAAAAAAACAAAAAAAAAAAAAAAAAAAAAAAACCAAAAAAAAAAAAAAAAAAAAAAAAAAAACAAAAAAAAACAAAAAAAAAAACCAAAAAATTAAAACTGTGTTAAAAAACACAAAAATATTTAGCCCCACCCTGACCCATTAGTCTGACTCAGCAGTTTAAGAAGTTGAACGATTAAACACTGGAAACATGTCCCTACAACACTCCAGTGTCAGGGTCTTGTGACTCTGTCCTTTGGGGGGTGCTGTTTCCCCAAGCTGACAGGAGGATTTGATTAAATATGATTTGATTTATAAAAAAAAAAATCAGCAAATAGCTATGATGTCACAATTACAAGCAACACAATTGTGAAATGCAGCAACTGGCTCGCGACCATTCACTGCCAGCGAAATCAGCTGCACCCAAATACAGAGAGAATGATTCATTTTGGTTAATTTGGAAATTCTAGGCTCTAATGAACAAAGACTTCTTTTATTCCTCTTGCCTCTCCCAATCCATATCGGTTCCCTGCAGTTTTGTATACATCGGAGAGATTGGGGGGGGGATCATTCTATCTTTCAATAACATCTCATTTTATAAAGACACAGGTTTGTAAAGGAAACGGCCTCATTTCTTTAACATGTACTAGTGCTTAAAATCAGTCCACTATTCAAAAGGAAGACAGAATCTTCCACCTGATTACATGGAAGCAAGGAGACCTGCGGCTCCCTGGCCTAAGTATTGATTCGGGTGGGAGTTAATAAATAGGCTGAAATAGAGAGGTGACTGAGAAAGGCCTTTCACTCCTGACACAACCTGGGCTCCTGAGAATTTAAGAGAGAAAGGGTGACTGGAGAAAAAGGAGGGGGGGCGAGGAAGGGAGAGACAGAGGTAGGGAGGGGAGCAAGGATGGAGGGGATAGAAGGTAAAAAGGAAGAAGGAAGGAAGGGAAGGAGGGAAGGAGGAAAGGAAGATAAAATGGAGGAAGGGCAGAAAGAATTCTGACCACCAACTACCAAACTGACTTGCTGTTTTGAAGAACAGCTACTAAGTTTCCATCATCCCCAACACTTTTCTCCAAGGACAAAATCCCTCCTGGGTTTCTGTTCCCAGTATAGTCAAGTGGATCCACCGTGAGACCTGGCTTCCCAGTGGTTTCCTAATGGAAGAGTGGAGCAGGCACTTGACTTAGTAACTCTAGGTGCCTAGCAGGCACTTCTGGACTGGTCCTCCTGGGCTTGGGGTGTGAGCCTATGTGTGCACTTCTGTGCTGGCTTCTGACAGGCAGTCTTCGTCTCGGGCCCCTATGGTGCTCTTCGGTTCATAAAGCCAGTTAGTTGGCGTGAGTTTATTACCTATTTCCAAATTCTAGGTTTCTCAAGCATCCTGAACTTAAAAGGAATAATAAGCGGGGTTGGGGGGGTGGTGGTGGTTGTCAAGGTCCACTGAGAACAAGGCTACCCGAAGCCGAGTATCTTTTTTTTTTCTAAACCAGAAGCTGAAATGACATTGGATATGTAAGGACTCAAGATATTTAGTTAAAAAGTCTCAAGTAAGTCTATGGAACTTATGAATTATTAATGAGGCACAAAAGGCCAGTTTCTGCACAGAGAGTGGAGTTTCATAGCCCAAGCACATTTAATGATGAAAATACATAGGAAACCAATGAACTACTTCACTCAAACAAAGCTCTGTTATTCTGACAGACGAAGAACTCTGGAATGCACAACATCATGGACCAAAAAAGTGGGGAGGAAGGACTGTTGGAATTACAAGCACGCGTTAAAAAACAACAACAAACAACAAAAAAAACAAAAAGCACTTTAGGTTTTTAGAAACCCTAAGCACTGCTGAGATACAGCACACTAGGCATTAGTCTAAGCCCAGCATGCTAACCCCAGATCACAGGGTTGCAACCTGTGTCAGAGGGAAAATGAGATTAGGCAGCAAGGACAATGACAAAAAAAATGGACTGTGGCTCCCAGGATGGTCCCTTCCCTTCCCCACCTCTCTGTCCTCCCTTAGCACAGATTCCGTGACACCAGGAGCCCTTATTGGAAAGAAGTCTGGTGTTGCTGATTCCCCAAGTCCTAGTCAAGGACAATTGCAGGGCGGTCCTTGAAGCACAAAGAGGAGAGCACCAAGCACCCCATGACTCTGGTAGCTATGGGAACAGAGAGGGAGGGTTCCCTGTTTCCTGCAGAAGTCTCTGCCTTCACCCCTGTACTCTGGCCTGAGAGATCTGAGTGGTCTTTTCTTCTAATTCCTGCATCTAGATTTCATTTCTATCAAAGCAGACTTAGTTTAATATACGATTCCCTATAGACTAGGCATGAACTCTGATCCGAGGAAAGAGGTGAAGGGTGGTAATTCACACCCTAGAGGGGCTCAGGCTCTCCAGGAGAAAGGTGCTTACTGCAAGCACCGGGTTGATTGTTACCTTTGCTGTGGATTTTGAATAAAGACTTTTCCCACACCTTATTTTGAGTCTTTTTGAAAAATAGGGCAAGCCAAGGACACTAGGATTCTAAAAAAAGCAGCTTTCGTGTGCCCACGAGTGGCTTTCAAGGGACTAGAAGGAGGTGAGTCCAAAAGCTCCCGGATTATCAAGGGAAGGAGTCACTGCTTCAGAACCCCTGTCTCCTCGTCCTCCACATTTTCTTCTCACCATTTATTACTTTAACCCAGAAACCATAGACCCATTTTGTGAGAAATAATCATCCTGTGGGATCAAGCCAGATACCTTCATTTTCACAAGCACATTTTATACTCTCCATTTCCTGTCTGAGCATCCACAGAAAGCTGGCAATTCAATTCTTATGGCTCCTGTATCAATTGTAGCCAAACGCTTAGCAAAAACAAAGTTTCAACTTTTCCCCAGGGCAGTGGGAGGATCACAATGGTGCATCTCTGTAATAGGAGTAGATACAAAGTAGGAAACAGGACTGACACTGATTGCTGATAGGTCTCCGCTAATGAACAGCTGTTACGGTAAGCCGCTCCCACCCACCAGACTCATTCTCTCAACTAAGTCAAGTAAAATAAAGAGGAAGGAGAGGGATCAGACATAGGGAGCTCAAATACAGGCCATACAGTAAATGTTATGGAAAAAAATAAAGAGGCAGAGGAGTGGCATCCGGAAGGAAGGTTGCTGGCCTTATATTTAGTGCAGTGGGTGTGTAATGTGCACATGAGGAAGGACTGTAACAAAGAACACAGGCCCCGAGCAAGGAAGTGCCCCGTGGATCTGTGGGACAGACAGCTCAGCATGCCCAAGCATCGCAAGCAAAGGTGATGGGTAGATGGCACCGGGAGGCAGGTGGGTACCAGTTTATAACATAATTACAAACCTTCAGCTCTTAGTCTAGGGGTCCAGGAGTCCACTGGAGAATTTCAATCGCGTCTGACTCCTGACTTTTAGTACTATGATAGTCTGGGAAGAGAATAGAGCTTTGGAAGACATGAGTGTAGCTTGTGGGGTGGAGAGAATGGAGTGGATGGATGGAAGAAAGGAAGCAACACAGGCAGGTGGTGGAGAGAAAGCCCAGGAATCCAAGGTTGTCATAAGAAGTGGTACGTAGGGTCTGGAACCTTTATGAGGAAGAGACCGTGGGATTTGCTGATGCATTCTATGGGAAGAAAGTGGTAGCATTTCTTGGGGCATGGAAAGTTACTAAGAAGAAAGTCGTCTGTGTAGAGGGTGGCGAAGGTTGGCAAAGATAGACATTAAAGGTGCTTAGGGAGTTAGGGGTGCTCTGAATGCCCACATGTGTGAACGACGGCTAGCAAGAAAACTGATGCACCGATCCGGAGCCAGGGAAGAGGCCAGGGCTGAGGATAGGGATCAAGGGCCATCGAGAGAAGCAGCAAAAGACGGAGACCTGGGGTCTCACTGAGGCTTTTGGCATTCAGAGGTCCAGAGGAATATGGCCAAGCCAACACGGGAGACTACAAGAGCAAGAACAGCAGCAAGAAGACGGATCACTGCCGCTGCCGTCACCACCAGTCCTTATTTCAGGGACTTCGTTGAAGCAAAAGCCTGTGGCATCTCCATCGAAGAAACTTAAAATGCCACTTCCTTCAGCCACCAACTCATTTCAGTCTTTAAACACCCCTCAAAAATCACAACGGACTAAAACCATGTCCACGTTAGTCTTCACGATGACGAGGATATGCTAACCCACTGAACACAGTCTCTATAATCTTTCTAATAAGAGTTCAGGTCCAATGAGGGAAATAAGGTACCACTTTTGGGCAGGTTTTCACAGATAACTCTTGATACCACCATGCATGGGGGGGGGCATGTGGTCCTGACTAATTAAGGAAGCCGAACTCTGAATAAGTTGCTCTTTAATGAAAGAAATGCATGCCCCAGGAGAGAAAAAGATAAGGCTAAACGCTTTAGCATAACTGACTATTCAGAAGTGATGGTAGAAAGGGGATGGCGGCTACACACTGCAATCTGATCTCAGTCTCACCCTGTACAAGTGGCTAGGAAAGCCAATAAGCCAGCGTGTGAGAGAGATCTGTGTGGAGAAAACTGGCCAGAGTAGGGAGTTGTCTCCGGGAAGTATTACATGAGAAACACTTAGCCTTCAAGTTTCCAAGGGAGTTGCGACTTTTCTCAGGAGAAACTGGAAAACAGAATTGTTTTGGACAAGTAACAAATGGTAATTACTGGGGAGGTGTTCGGTGACACTGGGGACGTAGTTTCTCTGAATGCATCTTAGGAATGAGGATCTGTTTGGAGAGAGATCTGTATGGAGATAAACAGATATTTCCTGGCAGGAATGAAGTCTTTGTCCCAGTTATTTTTAAGAATTCTGAGTTTACAGATTGGGGAATTTGATTATTAGGCTAAGGAATCCAACTGTCCAGACTTTCGTGTTTAGCTGGGCATGGCAGCACAGGCATTTAATCCCAGCACTCTTGAGGCAGAGGCAGGTGGATCTCTTCTAGTTCAAAGTCAAGCTGGTCTTCACAGTGAGTTCTGGGTCGGCCAACCTATATTCTTGGCTGAGGAGGCTCCGGGAGCAAAGTGTCTGCTGTACAGGTGTGAGGCCTGCGCTTAAATCCCTGGAGCCCACACGATGTGGTCTAAGAGATATCTGAGAGGTGAGGATATTTACAACCCCAGGGCTTCTGTGCTGAGATGAAGGCTAAGGTAGGAGAACCCCGGGAAGGGAAGCTCCTGGGACAATGGGCCTGGCAAATGCAGTGGAAAACAAGACAGTTGTTTCAAACAACACAGGAAGCAAGGATGAAACCCAAGGTCATTCTCCAAGTTCCACACATGTACCACAGCACAGCCAAACTCAGACACTCATGCATACACACCCATCATAAGCACACACGTGTACACACATGTTAAGAAAAGAACACTTGTTCTTGCCAAGGACCTGGGTTCAATTCCTCGTACCCACGTGGTGGTTTACAACCATCCTGACATACTCCAGTTCCGGGCATCTAGCACAATCTTCTGACATTCATGGGCACCAGGCATGTATGTGGTGCACATACATGCATGCAGGCAAAACGGTCATACACATAAAATAAATAAATCTAATCAATAAAAGTATTGACAGGGTCTCAGAGGTTCCCTATGTTATTCTTCCTAGTCATAGCTCCTCCTGGGCTGTTCCCTCAGCAAGCATAGGCATGCATAATGTAGAGAACTAAAGTCACGAGCAGAAATGAAGCGGCTACTCTTCCTTTTGTGTGACTGCACTGTTACAGAGTTGAGGAGATACCTTGTAAACACTGAACTTGTTACCTGCATACAGGCAAGTTTAGAGTGCCTGGGGCCAGAGATGTCTACTCACTGGTAGGACTTAGCATTGATGTATTTTCAACCCAAACGACAGCAGCAGTAACAACAACAACAACAACAACAAAACAACAACAACCACGAAAGATACTCAGATTACGGCTAAGCTGTCATAGTCTTCATCAGATTACCTTGCGGATCAAAAAGTTGAGTTATAACACAGATACTTTACATTTATACTGATTTATCTACAATACCTATTAAAGTCAGGTGCTCAGTGATAAAAATTGTCATAAAATGAATCCATTGATCTCAAAAGGCACAATCAAGACCTTAAGTCAGATTCAAGTCCTAGCAGGGGTCGTCATCACTTTTTTCTGAAGGATTAGATTTTCCTGCTCTGATAGGCATTTCTGAAAGACGGAGAACAGACTTACCAATTCAGATATCGATAAAGGCAATACTCATTCAAGACAGAAAAATATTAGATTATTAAATAATTTTTGAGCATCCAAAAATCTCCAAAAGACTTTATAAGAAGATTTGAACAGGTCTACGAAAGTTTTGCACTGATAATTAAAGTTTTTAGCTTTAGTAGTTAAAAGGAGGATACTGAATTAATCAAGGCATCATTGATATATATTTAAATGATTAATCTGAAGTAATTTATATTATATAGTAGAAAACTCAATTTTCTTTAATTTACATTATTGATTTATATCCTAAGGAAGGATTTTGCTAACAAAAAATAAATTATGGTTCAGGTGTTGCCAAGTTCTGAATCACTACATCTTAACAAGATCCAGACTTAAGAGACCTTGAAATATCTTTGTCTGTTGTAAGGGGAAAGTAGGTAACTGTACAATGGGGAATCACAGTCGCATCTCAGGAAGATGGAGGCCGTTCATGGGGGGAAAGGCAGGTTAAGCAGTATGTAAACTACTATTCCACGTCTTCTCTGTCTAGCATGTGTGTGTGGGCACAGCAAGTCTGGGTTGTGTCAGTGATAATCTCAGATGGAGAACATGATGATGCTTTTATTGTGGCTTATAGCATATACTATGCGTGTGCTGGCCCTGTACTAATAAAATAACTAAAGACACATATTCTATGGAAGAATGAATAGGGCCTACTCATGATCATCCATCGTAGCAAATTTGTTAGATATGGATGTTAGAGATGGAGGAACTAAAGAATTTTTATTATAAGAAGACCTCCTCAGCCTTGATTCTCTGATTTTATAATGCTGTGACTTACATGCTTGAGATGCAATTACTGAATTTCAGGCCATTTCGACTGTGCATTAAAGACACTGCCTTGACTTCCTCTCACTGGAGAGATATCAATTTTCCCCATTAATATCATTAACATCAGATAGCTCAGAATAAAATGGACATTGCTACATAAGCTTACATAATATAAACCTTCGCATACTAATCAACCTGTTTCATTTCCACCAGGGAGGGTCAAGCTTGATGGGTTTTAGGATCACTACTATAGATGCAAAATGGGGCCCTACAAAATAAGCAGCCAGTTTAGAATGTCCACCGTTTTAAAAAAAAAATGAATCAAGGAGCAGAAAATTCATTTTCTCTCCACTTCGAGTGCTTGGTTTCAGCAGATTCTGACAGCAGAACAATTTCATATCATTTCTTCCAACCCTCGTGTTTAAGTCACGTCTTTTAGAAGCTGTTTAAATTTAAAGCCGATCTTTATAAGTCTAGCTTTTGAAAAGGTGGAAAATCACTTGGCCCATTTAAGGGTTATCTAGAGCAGAGTCGATTAGATCTGGAGGTTAAGAGTGTCTTAGTTTGGAATCTGGGGAGATGGCTCATTAGGCAAAGTGCTTGATGCTTAAGACCAGAGTTTGGATTTCCAGAACCCATACAGAAAGAGGAGGAGCAGGAACGGGAACAGTTAGAACAGTGCGTGCCTGAAATCCCAGCCCTGGGGTGGGTGGGGGGTGAGGGTGGGGGAATGTCCCTGGACTTGATGGCTAGCTGTCTTGGTCACCCTTCTATTGCTGTGAAGAGATAACATGATCACGGCGACTCTTATAAAAGAAAGCATTTAATTGGGGGCTTGCTTACAGTTTCGGAGACTTAGCTCATTATCATCATCGCAGAAAGCGTGCTGGAGAGGTTGCTGAGAGCTACATCCTGATCTGCAGGCTGAGGTAGAGAGCCTGGGCCTGTTATGGGCTTTGAGAAACCTTAAAGCCCACCCCCCGGTGACATACTTCCTCCAACAAGGGCACACTCACTCCAACAAGGCCACGCCTCCTGCGTTACTTATACTGTTCTCTGTAATAATTGTATGTCATAAGGTTGTTTTGAGACTTAACTAAAACGGGATTATCACATTATAGAGTTAATGAACTAGCAATATTTTTCTCTACCAACGAATCTTTTATTAAAAAAAAAAAGAGTTTTAAACCAGGGGCTGGAAGATGGTTATCCTTGCAGAGGCCCTGAGTTCCGTTCCTAAAGTCCACACCGTGGCTTACAGCCCTCTGTAACTCGAGCTCCAGAGCATCTGATGCCCTCCCTCTTCTGGCTTCTTCAGGCACTGCATGCACATGGTGCACATAAACCCATGCAGACACATATGCACATAAAATAATTCTAATAAAAGGCCCAAACCGTGGTCCTGAAATAGTGACATAATAACTGAAATTTACCCTTAATAAGTAAAGTTGCTTTAATCTACTGTAAATTTAGAGTATTACGTCTACTACAGACTATAATAAATTATAAAACTGATACAATCAATACAAATCCATGTGTGTGAGTACGGGACCAGCGAATGCTCGGACCCCCTCTTGCTCCGTTCACGTGAACACGCATGTGCTCTTGTTCTGCCACTTCACATCTCTCTCCTGGCAGTGCTGGCTTCTGGAGGTGTGGGCGTTTTATCTGCTCCACCTCTGTAATTCCCTGTGGTGCTAGCACAAAAGCTGGGCTAGTCTGTGTTTTTTGATGAAAGCATCAATGGTAGACCCTGGATACATATCTGGAGAGCTGTAAAGACTGCTTTTGTATAGGATCTCCCATCACTAACGTGGCTTGCCCGCACTCTGCTTAGCTACACTGGATCTACCACGGCCATAATAAAGCAGTCACCATGAAGTCATTTCTTCGACTTTGAATTGTCTTCTCCACTTTGAGTTTCAGAGGGTAGGGCTAGAAAAGGCTCAGCACCTAAGGACACTGGTGCTCTCCGTAGAAGACCTAGGTCCACTCCCAGCATTCACACGGTGGCTCACAGATGTCTATACCTCCAGTGCTAGGGGATCTGATGCCCTGCTTTGACCTTTGAGGGCACCAGGCACACACATGCTGGTCATACATACATGCATAATACATACATACATACATACAGGCAAAACCACTCATGCATGTAAAAGCAATAGTGAATAAATACTGAACTTCAGATAGTAAGGACAGTATGTGGGGTTGCGGCTTTCTGCAGTGCTGGGGATCAAACTCAGGACGTCCTGACACGCTAGGGTTTTATGCTCCACTGCTGAGCTGCAGCCCTAGCCTTGGTAAGTTCGAGCCAACACATACAGTTAGAGAGGAGGTATAGCATAATTTAAAAACTGCCTGTATATCCTCTCTGGCTGAGTCCATCAGGAGCACAGCTTCATCCCTCACGGAATCCGACAATGGCTTTTATCAGCTTTAGGACCGTGCTTTATCACGAGAGGCTCGCAGTTGGCCCTGTCAAAGGACCAGGCGTAGTGAGCTTGGAATGATTTCGTCTCTCCTCGAGCATTACATAAAACGCCTGACTCCAACAAACGGAGGCGTCTTCCTCACGAGTGAGCGACACCTGCGGTATAGAAGCCTTCAGGTACTTACATCGATTAAGTCCGAAAGGTCGTGGATGTAATACTTGAACACAGAGGCGTTGGTTGCTTCAAGGGTTAGGAGATACTCGTTGCGTGCTTTGATCGACTTCAGCTTGTTTTCTGAGTATTTTGCTTGTCTCTGGGGATGAAGAAGGCACGGGCATCAGGAGAGAAAGCAAAGTCATCTCGATGAGACGGAAACGCACACAGATTTTCATGAACCGAAAGCAATTTATTCCACATATAAAAATGACCCTTTGGGTCCTTTGTGGAAAGTACATTTTGAATGTGATTTAAATAACAAACCTAGGTTCTCCAGTTCTGGGAATAGCAACCGTGTAGTTGGGCTCTGGGCCCATTTTTACTGAACTTTCTTTGCTAATATCCCAGTTCTCTGGATTTGCACTGAATACTTGGCATCCATCACGAAATGATGTCCAGCTGTTATGACATAATTTTATGTGCCTTAGACATCCCTAATCCCCATGGGAGGAAACGCATGTCTTCTCATAGTGATTCGCCATGCGTGTCTATTGCTGCCGTGTCGGGGCTCTTGGGAGTGTATTGTCTCCTCAGACCAGGACCCCAGAGCTCTGCAACCTATTCTTGACCTACCTTTTCCTTCATTTTTTCAATTTTCTTTACAGAGCTCCGCCGCTGATGCCTCTCTTCTAGCCTAATGTGGAAGACGGGGTCACCAGATCTCCCCATTTGCTTCTCCTCTTGTTTCTCGGCCTCTTTCAGCTTGCTCTCTGCACTGATGCTCTCCGAGTGGTACATGTGGTAGGTTTTCATCACCTGTGAAAAGAGGGACCCAACTCGTTAAAGAGGTGTCTGCCTGCAGCCTTCAGAGTGAATGGGAGCATTGTGAGGCGTGCATGTTAAAAATATCACCCTCTAGCCGTGGAGGGGAGCCAGACTTGTGAGGAAAATAGATGAATTATGGCCTCCTGCTTCTACATACAGCAAACAAATACGCAGACTCACCTGCCAGAAAGAGGCGCGTAGGGACCATCTCTGATAAGGAGCGGCTTACACAGGCTTCGGGATGCTTTTCAATGCATTTGCAAAGTTCTCTTAAGTGAGAAAGCGTTTTGCATTGTGAATTAGAAGCCTAAGCCATCTATTCTGGGTTATGTTTCGGTCTAACCAGAACTCCACATTAGTGGAATCCTTAAGGAACTTTATTGACCAAAATCCATTTGTCAAAATACCAACATCAATGTTAGTGTTCATATATAAGTTTAGTATAGAAATTGGATTTATGATCACAAAGTGATATGTCATATTCAATGTGACACGGGAAAGGGTTTAACCAAATAGACAGAAAACAAGAACAATACCGGTATACAGTTTGGTCTTTTTCCTGAGATCAGACATACACATACCTTTCATTTTAAAATGCTACGTATTATTTCTCCAGATAAAATTCAGGATCAACCAATCTGTACATTTTCATGTGTTTTAAAATAAATATATTGTGGTGCAGTATTTGTTAGAAAGGCCATGTGTGCAGGCATGTGAGCTTGCGAGTGTGTGTGTGTGTCTCTGTGTGTGTGTGTGTGTGTGTCTGTGTGTCTCTGTGTGTGTGTTGTGTGTTCATGTACGTGTATTCATTTAGAGGCCAGAATTGAGTGGGTGTTTTTCCTTCATGTGCTTCCTACCCTTATTCTTTTGAGACAGGGTCCCTTACCAAACCTAAACTTCCTTGACTTGGGAAGACTTCATTGATTAGGGATCTTCGGTCCCGGCATTCCTTCCTTCCATGGCCAGCCTTTTAAAATATGCATGGGTTCTGGGGTCAGAACTTAGGTATTTGCGCTTGCACTGACTGAGTTACTCTCCGTTCCGAATCACCAAATGTTCTTCTAAAACGTAAGTTTAAGGCTGTATGTAAGGAGTTCCTGAGTGACTGTAGATACTTAATGAACTATGATTGGCTGTGATGGGATCGGGCTCTACTAAAACCCTGGGTGTGCAGACTGTCTTACTCTGTTTCTTGGGAACAACACACACTTAATGTGTCAGTAAAGCTTGCAGAACATTTATGTCATGGGACATGCTACATCCCATAATACATAGAACATCTCTTCTATAGACACAATAAACTCACATACTACTCCAATTATTAAAAACTTTGGTAATATTACTGCTACAAAAATGTTCATGAACAAACTTATATCCTACTGCCTAGGACAATTTTCCTAAGGCAAAACCATAATGTTAGAGAACACGTATGTGTGTGTGGCTTTGAAATATACTGCTAAGTGTATACTTTTTAATTACAAAAACAAAACCAAGCCATTTAATTACAAAAACAAAACCAAGCCAATCTATAATACCTCAGAGTACTGTAAATAACTAGTCTAGCTATTTAATAAATATCTTCCTGGATAATAAAGGAATACATTACTCTTTAAATTAAAAAAAATTTTTTTTTGTTCATTATGTGTTCCGTCTGTGCAGCTGCCCACGGCAGCTGCCCACGGAGGCTGGAGGCATCGGATCTTCCTGGAGCAAGAATTATAGGAACCGAACTGGGATCCTGTGCAAGAGCTGTAAGTGCTCTCAACTATGGATCCTGCTCTCCGGGCCTGGCATTAGTTACCCTTATAACATCTGTCTATAATCTCAACATTCCTACCTGTAGAAGAGTAGTAGTAGTCAAGTTTTAAGGAATCTCCCCTGAAAACAACAGTTTCTCCATATACTTTCAACGTGCTGCTATATGTAGGGTTAGGCGTCTGGAAGACTCAGACACCTTGTCCTTCTGCACAATTATATTTGCTAAGAGAAACAACGCACGCACACAGGTGTGGCGCTCCGAAGCAGGCTGGGATGCGTCTGCAGTTGCGGAAGGCAGATTTTATTTCACTCGTAAATAACGAAGTTATCCGGATTCGGTTTTGTCATTAAGGTGTTAAGAAGTTGAGGCAAAAGTAATGTTTGAAAGCAGTAAGCTTCCCCTTTCCTCATCTGGAGAGACGGGTTTTTAAATAGACTGCAACCTGAATTAGAATAAACGAGTTCATTTAACTTGAGCCATGCAAAATTGCTGTTCTCTGGGTTAGCGGAATGGCAGGAAGCGACCATGTCCCTGTGGTCCCACTGCTGGCTCTCGGGATGAGTGGAGGAGTGCATCCTGGGGCTGGTGGGGAGTCTTCCTTTGCAGAACTGTGGTCATTTCTCTAACAGTGCAAAGCCAGTAACAGTAAGCCCGAGGAAGGCTTAGCTACGGAGTAGTGCCATGTGCTATTGGAAAGTTGCCTGTTTTTAATAATTACTGGACCTGGAGGGGGTCTGGCTGGCCACTCTAGTTTACCAGCAAAGAAAACAGTATCAGGAAGCAGCCGGGCAGCTGGAGAATGTGAAGGGAGTTACCCTGCAGCTGGCCAAACAGCGGAGTCAATGATCTCCTACACACCTTGCATTTCAAGGCCTGGCTCTGTTTATATTCCCTGCCTGGGGCAAACCCACATGCCATTTAGGCCCCGGTGCCAGCCTACATCTTAAAATGACAGGAACCGGCACCCCACACATGCACACAAGCTCCAGTCAGGGTCGCTCAGTCCTCTCCTTCCTTGCTAATATGAAGTTAGAAATAACGACATGCACTCAGCTGGGGGAAGACGTAGTCCAG